>NW_009602971.1:0-28751 GCF_000690535.1 Cariama cristata | reverse complement strand
GGGTTAACAGAGAGCATCTGCCACCTGCTATAAGCCTTGGCCCAGGCTTAAACAGTGACAATACTGTTTAGTCACAATCCTACCACAGGAGAGGGCACGTACTTCCTCCCACCACTGCTTGTCAATGATGGAAGTGCTAAAACTCCTATGAACCTGCCAAGAAAGCCTGCGTTTGCTAACACCCACCTTCAGAAAGGTGGTGGATGCTAGTAAGGCCCCAGAGCAGGGCAGGGGGATGCTCTGTTGTGCTCTTTCTTACCCAACCCAGGGCTCAACCACAGCCCTGAGCTTGGTGAATACCCCCACCCCACTCTGGGATACGCATCCCACTGATGGAGAGGGCAGCTGTAGTGCTGCAAGAGAAGGACATGCCACTCAGAGGATGTCCAAATACAGTATTTAGAAGAACAGACAGTGAACTCAATGCCTGGAGCTTCCACATATGCTTAGCACACAGCTGAGATAAGTGACTGTCTCCTACCTCATGTATGAGAGACATATGATGGAAAGAACAATCAAAGGGAAGATGCGTGACAGCAATGTCTAAGGGATGTTGTACGTATATAAAAAGAAAGCAAGAGCATGGATTTGTGGGCTTCAGGCTATAGGAGACCTTGCAGATCACCGTTCAACCAAAAATACAGGGCTACATTTGCTACGTAACATCAGCCCTGAAGGAAAAACCACAATATAGCACTCTAGCAATTAGCTAAGTTTAGTGGCAGGCCAAGTCTGGGTACCTCTGGACCCTGGAAAAGGTGGGATCAGAGACAGCTCCTGCAGCAGAGAAAAAAAAAGTATAAAAAGCAGTCTCCACAGCAGCCAGAGAGACCTGCTGTAAACTAGAAGAACAACCATATTTATTCTCTCTGAAACCATTTGTTCTCTCAGCAAACAGAGCTTCAACCATGGCTGAGATATAGAAAACCCTTCTTTGATTCAAAAATTTCAAGGAAGAAAAAAAAGGCTACATAAAGTACAAGCCACTCTAACAAAGCTGAAGTTGTACAGTCCCTTTACACAATTTGGTGCTTCAGCACCTGGAGAAGACACCCTTGATTTGGCAGGGTGATTCTGATCCACATCCAGATTCTGCACCTGGAAACAGAAGGAAACTCCGCAGAGCATTTCAGAGGAGCCCGGGAGGGAACCTACCTTGGGTCGATGACAGATCGCAACCATGGAGCCTTTCCAGGACAATTTCATGTTTCTTCCTGTTGAATAGGAAGCTTTGTAGATCCTGATAACAGGACACATGAGACATACACAGGGACATGCCTAAAGTGCTCTGAAGTCAGAGCCTCCTTCCACTTTGGGACTGAAAACTCAAGTCCTCTCTAACAGAACGCTCCAAATGGAGCAGAAAAAAACTTCATTTTTTCACTGTAGCCCAGCATAACAAGGTCCCTGGAAACCCTCACAGTCCAAGTATGTGTCCCAGTGTTTTGCTGCATATCAGAGGGTCCACCCCTCTGATGCCAGCTGTCCACCTCCTCCATGCAGCAGAAGGCCCTGGGAGCGCTGAGTAGACAGTGTACTGGAGGTCCCCCAACTGCAACATCTATTATAACATTCAATGAACAGTGCCTTGCTGTTATCCAAGTTGCCTTAAACTCACATTCCAGTGCAGCTATGTTAATCTGCAATTCTAATAAAATACTTTATTCACAACATCTAGTTTCAGCAAAGCAGCTACAGATGCTTGTGAAAGACAGAAGTGAAAAAAAAAAACAAACTCACAATTAAACCACTTAGACTAAAAATAACCAGAAAGTTTTTTCTCATTCCCTTATCACTCCAAAGCACTATCCTCTCCTGGCAGGGCGGTACACAGAGCTTCCTTCTCCAAGTATACTTTATGCCTTGTTGCATCTGTTAAGGACAGCCCTCCATGAGAAAGCCTGCATCACAGCGTACACTCATTCGACAGCTCTGGGAAGCTCCTTGGCTCACGGAAGGTTCCTTCCCAAGCCCTTTGAAGGGGGTTCAGACAGATTTAATCTTTCACTCTGAATCTCATAGTACTTATTCCTTGTCCAGGAGATAGTTTGGCCATTTGCCTTCATCAAAGTAAGAACTGCTTCACTCCCTTGAAGATGCAAATATTTCTTCCTCAGATGGGTGGGACCTACTCTGTTTGACTGTTTAACACTTTGTTGCCATGAGAAGTTCGCTCTTCTTCCCTCTAGCGACTCACTGGCACGTTTAACTATGAAATGTATCTTACACAGAATCCTGTTTTTCATAATAGTCTCTACGTTAACAAGCATACTTCTTGCACGCATCTATATGGGATGTAGGACATGTAGAACATTGCTGGCATTTGTCTGAGACCAGACACACCAGTAGCTGGTAATCTCTAACATCTTTCTCTTACAGGCAGACTCAACATCCACATTCTGTTGGGCTGAATGGACAGATCCCAGAGCTGTTACTTCCCATGCTATGCTGTATTCTAGAAGAGCCTACATTTCATCAACACCACTGAAGATGGACCTCTGTCCAGCAAGGTGAAGTTATCAATACGGTTTGTCAGGATGTGCAGTGTCCTAGCAAGAGAAGTGCTCATGCCTTTCCTGGGAGGCATTATTGCCATCAGCACCCAAAGCACTACTCGCTGATCTCTGTCTCCTGCCGCATGTGTAGGGCATGAGGAAAATCATCATTATGACCATCTCAGCTGTGGAATCAGAGAGGAAAGACCATGGGAGAGCAATGTGCACAGGGTCTACAGTATTTCCTGATGGGTTAGCAATGTCTCTTCTCTTTCAGCTGAGACCAGATGTACATTCTAGCAATGGCTGTCACCCCTACAGTGGTTTTACAGCAAGTCAACATGCAGTCAGCCAGCCAAATGTGTGTGAGTCACTGTGTGAAAGCTGCTGAACATCCAAACTTCCCTCTGGTAGAAGAAAAAAATTAAGTGAATTTGTGAAGAGTGTAGACCTCCTGGTCTTGAAACACTTTCTGATCATCTGTCTCAGTAAAGAGATGACTGGGCCCTGGGAGATCTGAGAAATGGTTATGACCTTACAAACCAAGAGTTTTGCATCAACTGCTGTTGGTGGATAATGGCGAGCAGAAGACCTTTAACTACATGGATAAGACTGAAGGCCAATGAGCTAGATTCCACTGACCTCTGAGTTACCATGTTTGTGCACTAAACAGCGATATTTCTCCCAAAGGTTCCAGTGTACTTTCATCATTTGGCGATAGCTATGACAAAGACAGAGCAACCTAGGAGTACATCTCCACAGATAAGACCTTGAAGGAAAAGAAACCTAGCTCCTGCTGCTGAAACAATGGTGCTATGGAGGCAAAGCAGGAAGGAGGCCCATGAAACCCTGTGACAGAGATGTATGCTGGCACCATGTCCCCATGACAAACACTGCCAGTGTTTATCCTGATACTCCCCACAGCAGCTGCAGCAATGACAGGACAAATAAGCAGTTAAGATAAGTCAGCAGATGCAGTGAGTGAGTTGTCCAGTCTATGGGACTTGTGATAAACATTAACCACTCCAATGCAGCTCTACCATAGGGAAGACGGGGATTGCAGTTTTGTAGCATGTTGTCTTTGACTCATCATATGGCTCAAAGCCAAAGAATACTTCCTGAGTGTCAAGGTGCAATCCCACCGTGAGACAGCAAGTCTTGCATGCCAAACATGACTTTATGGTGCCTGCATGGCTCAGCAGGTCCAACTTGGCAGCACAGTCAAGCAAGAAAGTGCATATCCAGCATGAGACTGGACAAACATGAGCCTATGGATAGTACTGCACTACCAGTTTTGCAGAAACAAAGGTCAGAGCCAATTAGTTAGATTAAATCAAAACAGTGTCCAGACAGCTGCTCATGCCAGGGCTGGATGAGGCTTCATCACACACTTCAACAGAAAGGCCTGGAGGCTGCATTCAGCTTCTGCTTTGTCTGAGGACTAGATGATACAACAGGTGACACTTCTTTGGCACATAACACACTTCAAGGAAGCACAGACATTTGTGATGTGAATCTGATGCTGCAATATAGCCCAGTTAGAGCAAAAATACTCCCGAGCAGTATCATCTCCAAGGATACCTCATAGCAGCCTTCCAGCACCTAAAGGGGGGCCTACAAGAAAGCTGGGGAGGAATATTTTACAAGGGCATGTAGTGACAGGATAAGGGGTAATGGCTTTAAACTGGAAGAGGGAAGATTTAGATTAGATATCAGGAAGAAATTCTCCACTGTGAGGGTGGTGAGGTACTGGAACAGGTTGCCCAGAGAAGCTGTGGATGCCCCATCCCTGGAAGTGTTCAAGGTCAGGTTGGATGAGGCTTTGAGCAACCTGCTCTAGTGGAAGGTGTCCCTGCCTATGGCGGGGGGGGAAGGGTTCCCCGGCCTATGGCGGGGGGGGTGGGGAACTAGATGGTCTTTAACGTCCCTTCCAGCCAAATCATTCTATGATTCTATGATCAAACCGATAAACTAGCAAAAAGCAGCATCTACACAGCTAGAAGACTTTCAGGCAGCAACATATTCTAACTGAGCAGGCTAAGAGAAACTGAGCTTGCCAGGAACACCAATTAATCTGGAGGAGTGGAGGGGCCAGAGTGCCCCTGTACATGCTGCAGGAGAATCCTGTTGTCTCACAAAATGCTACTGCCCTCATGGAAGGTGTGGGAGACTCAGAAATGCATGATTCTTGAATCTAGGACAAGAAACAATAGCAAGCCTAACTTCAAAGCCAGTTGGGCTTAGGACTACTCCAGTGAGGAGTTTTCTCATCTAAACAGAACTTGAGTAAATGCTCCCTAAAGCAAGGGTGAGAACACAGAAATCCCCCTTCTACACTCTCTTTTATTCTCTGTTATTCTGAGAGCCATATTTCTTGCCCCATAGCAATCCCACTGCAGTGGCTGAGAGCACAACCATAGTTGATTTGCGCATTGTCCTGAGAAGGACTGGTTGGAAGCGACCTCTGGAAATCTCCAGCCCACCTACTCATTCCGAGCAGCAACCGTGCTAACAACAGATCAGGCCAGCCACAGCTTTGTCTAGCAAAGTTCTGAGATTTCCCATGGATGGAGATTCCACCACCTCTCTGGTCAGCCTATGCCAGGGTTATCCTGCCTTCCTAGAGAAAATCACTTTCATGATTTCTGACCTGGACCTACCAAGCAGGATGTGGCTATTGGCCCTTGTTATATTGTCTGTAACTTTTGTGAGGAAAGTAAAAATCTGCTTGACATTATGGAGAAACCGATTCCAGGCCATCTACCTTTCTGGGGTAGGGTTCCTGTGACAAGAGCTTTTACCACATAAAAAACAAACTCTGCCTCTTACTGGTTTTATCTGACCACAACCTAGTGCATGTGAGTAAAGGTCCATCACCATGGTGGCTTGTGACTGAGTTTAATGACCTCCTCACCTACCTCTGAATTGCAGTGGGAACAGGGTATCTAACTCCTACTGATCTCCCCAGTCGTGCAGGGGATGCTGGCCATGAGCCAGAGCAGACTATGCTTGAAAATGATGACAATGTTTAAGGGTAATGTGTGTTCTGGAGGGTCCTATGAGATGTCAGTGCATAAAACTCATATAAATAATGACTTGGTCAAGTTCTAGGCCAAAGGCTTCTGAAATAAAAAACATCAGTCCCTGAATGGACCATGAGGTACTTTGTGACAGCCTATGGCTCTCCTTGCACTCACAGTGAGTCAGAAAGAGGAAGGCCACTGGTCATTGCCTATGGCTTCGAGACTGTTGCAAACAAGGTGAACTCCTGCTGTCCTCTCCTCTCTTGTCATTCTGTCATTCTTTCTGCTAAAGAAATCTGGTTTTGTGGGTCACAAGTCCCTGTTTTGCAATGCTGTTGTGAGCTCATGACAAGAAAAGCAGGTAGACACAGTCTTAGGTAAGCTGGAAGTCGTACAAGTTTGACAGGTCCTGAGCAGCTGATAAGATTGTGAGTTAAGTCTGCTTCTCTACTAGCATGACAGTGAATAAAACACACAAATATAGCCTGAAAATTCTGTCTTTGATGTCCCATTATATGCGTTTTTCTTCCCTTGTCTCCATGGGCAAGCTGACTCTGACATTCAATTAACTATTTCTGTTTTCCCCTAATGGTGCTTTGGTGATACCTGACATTCTATCAAACTACTTTACATATATGTACATATATAGGCACAACTATCTCTAGCTAAAGGGAAAGGAAATAAGGAATGTGGTAAAAATTATATCCTTAACAGTGTTTTACATTCTAAAACATTTATGGCAGGGGCATTTCTGCTTTACATTCTCTGTCTTCTGTAAAAGCTTCACCTGTCTTCTAACAGTCAGAATTAAGATGACAGAGGATCAGAAGACTAGATCTTCTTATAATTATTTTCTTTTATATGGTGTCAGCGTCTTATTAATTCTTTTGACTCTGGGCCTACTTTGTCATCAAAATCAACTTCAGAGACAATTTCCTGCAACAGACCTGTACTGCTAGGGTGACACATCTACTGGAGCCCCCATCCCCACTTACCATTCGTGAAGGTGTTCACATAGTACCTTCGACCCTGGGGAGACATATAGCTCTGCCAGCCGGGGGGAAGATGGCCGTTCAAGGTATCTTCTCCTGTCTGCGGAGTTGCCTTTCTGGGTTTTTGCTGAGAAAAAAAACCAAAACCCAACCTATTAGGTCAATGTCTAGATAATGTAAAATCTAACCAGACATACATCTGGAAAGGGACCGTGTGGTTTGGCATTTTAAAGACTGCAACACACCCAAAGACTTTCAGTTCATTTCTCCCCTCATCTGTCTTAGCTTCTTCCAGAATATGAAGCAACCTTCCCTTGGAGAAGTGGCTACACAGAACATCCTTTGGGAGAGAAATGAAACCTCTCTGTATTTGATGTTGCATGAACACCTGGACCTGTCCAAGAAAATGACTCTCATTAAGCAGTAAAATGCAAAGTATAAAATAATCAAATGTCTGAGAAAGAAAGGCATGAATCTGGCACTCCTTTACTTTCATGTGGATATACCGGTGCGTCAAAGCACTGGTCATAGAGGTGCTGCCCCAATTTAATTTGCAGGGGCGCCATCACCTTCAGCCATTTTCAAGAAAAACTGCCAAGCCGTGTTGCCTATAAGAGTAGTGTGCTAAAGTAAATTTATCAGTATGCTGATTATATACTAATAATGCATGTAATTAGCAATGCATACATTACTGATCTAGATGTAATCCGGATCCATATCATCCAGATACAGGATCATTAGGATCCAGATGACTAGGAGTGAGCCAAATCATTAGGAACAGCAGAGGATGAGCGTTCTGCTGTCACCTGCTCTCCAGGCACCCACAGAACTGCTATCATGATTCAACTGCCACCTCAGCTGTCCATCTCTTCACCAACTCAGTTGCAAGCCTCAGTGCAGGTTCAGGGTGCAAAGAAAAGAAAGAGGTGAAGCTGAAGTGCAGGTAATTGTCCACACTGCATTGCATCACCTGGACTATTTCCCTCTTCCAAGTATCTCTGGTTGTTCCATGGTAGCTTGGGATTTACAGCAGCTGCTTGATGTGAGACTGGCAAAGAGGGATTCATCCCAAAGGAGGCACGAACCCCATCCGGTCCCTTCAGCCAGGAACACTAAATAAGGCCAAGGTAGAGCGATAAGATGCATGGCCAAAGCTTGCCAATTGTAGCCGTACAGGGCTGCAGCTGTGAACCCAACAGCCTCCTCCTGGCTCACATCCAGAGAGTTCCACTTTGCCTTCCCACATTCCCTAAGGTAAACTACGCATGCAATGTACTCATTTTTTGTTTGTTTGTTTGCATTGCCTTCAAAGGAAGAAATACAAAAGAACAAGTCAAAATGTGTGAAATGGAATTATTTATTCCATGGAAGCTAATCTCTATCCCAGAAATGCCTTCCAACACGGTGGGGGACAGGTCTGAAGTGACTGCACTAGATTCACAAGCAGTCATGTTCAGGAGACAGGCAGAGTTTCAGTATCTGGCTGCATATAATGTTCAAACATTGACAGACATATGAACAGTACCATTAGAAAGAAACCTGTGATGTGTCTTTCTCCTACACATTCAGTCCCTGAGCGAAATTTCAACTCTGTTCCAACCCAGAAATAAAAGGAACATTTAATGATTTTGGAGCCAAAAGTCTAGTTTATGTTTCTTTTCACTTTCAGAAAACTCTGATTACAATGGTTCTCAAGAGGCACTGAACTTGAGAATGATCTTGTGTTTGTGCCTCATCAAGCGTATTTGCACAGACAGGTCACAGGCTGCAAGGCAGTCGTATGCACCCAAGGCCAGTGTGAGATGAATACTACCTCACTGCTGCAGCACAGATGGAGCCTATGCTGCTTCAGATTTTAGCTCCTCTCCTTGAGCAGAAATACAGACTGGAAGACTCAACTGGCCCAACATGAATCGAACAAGTTAGTTCAGGACAAAAGAAGGGACTCTACTGGGTGTATGACTCAAATCTCATGCTCTACATGCCTACGGCTAGAAGGGTGGTACGCAGAATTAATCAGTAGGATTTCTGCCTTCTATTCCTATCCCCCATGTTTCTGCTCTCTAAGGTTTTATCAAATCAATTTACAGTTCCACTCACCCTGCTGTACATGTGAGAAAGCAGAAGCTTTCACAGTTTATGTTACAATGTGATTTTTTTTTTGCTAATCTCAGCTTATGATGCAAGTGAAAACTTCTCTTATGCATTAGCCTGCCCAAACACACATATGCTTATTATTGTTAGTGTTATTCTATTGCCTAGAAATGCACTAAATGAAATTCTTGTCTTAGTGAAGCTAGCACAACCATGCCTGTTCTGTGATCACAGGGCCAGGACCCCTCCATGCAAGCCACTGAAACACCTCTCTGTTTCATATAGCTTTCCCTGAAAGCTCTGAATCCTACTAACAAAAAGATTAAACCTCATGAATATGACAGAAAAATTAAGCTATCCCAGTTTTACCTCTGGGTTATCTGAGTTCTCCAACATGATATAGGTGTTTAAGGAAGTGCCTTGTTTCACTATGCAATGCCACTTCTAACATGGCTCCAACAACCACATACTTAATTCCAGTTCTTTACAGCCACATACTGGCACTACCAGAAACTTGCTCACACAGCCCTGACACCTGCGGTATGGTCCTAATATCATCCTTTTGTTTGGCTTTACTCTCAGTCAAGACTGAGAATAACTCACTGCAGGCCTCCTAGACATGACATCTCTGGAAGCATCGCATTGCTTGTGCAGGTGATGCAGACCAGTGGACTGGTGTACGGCATTGACACATACTTTTATCAGATGGACCTTACAAACAAAAGCTGTTTTCTGCAAGCTCCCTTTTGGTCCTTTTCAGATCCTGTGAGCTGCCGTGCAGCGGATGGCTTCCATCTCACATGTCTCTCAGACATCCCTCTCTACAGTTTCACCTAATGTAATGAAAGACTGGGAAGAAAAAAGAAATTTTGGAAAGAGTATGTCTGACCAGTGCAGTCACCCCAGTAATTGCAATAACAGCTAAGGCGGCGGCTGCTTAATTTCTGTCTCCAGGACTATCTCCTGAGGGGCTGTCCTTGCACCTTACCCATACAAGTACTTGTCCAACACACAGGTAGGTCTGGTGAGAAAGCCAGGGCTAAAAGGCATTCAGAGTTTCAGGATCAAGTAACATATGCAGAGAAGGTTTGATCAGAAGGGAAAGCATGATAGCCCCAATCTATTTTTTGAACCACAAAACCAGTCTCTCTCCCAGCATATTCCAAGGGATAGCACAGAGCACTGGTGCAAACCCTGGGACAGCTCTTGAACTCTCTCCATCACAGGGTTAATGGTCCCCTGTTATTGTTTGCAAAAGCACACTGAAGAAAAAATAAATTCCGCAGTGTAGGTGTGTACCAGCTCATAAAGAATTTGGCAGCAGGTTGGGTCCCTTAGATTCACTGTGCAGATCTCTGGCCTTGAAGATAACAAAGTTACACCAGACTATCTCTGCTGTATGTGATCGCCCCATAAAGAGGAATTTGGGATAATCCAACTCTGGGTTCTGTTCCAGAATCTAGAAGGTACAGAATTTCACATATTTTTACTGCACGCTTGCCATTTCTGTCCTTAACATCTTCTTCCCTTCTGGAACTGAAGTCCCATCCATTCCTCCTACTCCTCTCTTTTAATATGGTCCTATAGTGATCCCATGTGCCAAGTAGGTCAAGACCAGCTTCAGCTCAATTTAGGGGCCCATGATATTACTTCATTTCACATGGTCAGCACCAGTACCCTTCAAGGAGAGATACTGTTGTTTTGCTTAAGGGAAGCTCTGCAATTGCCCCAATATCCTTTGAGTCACTTTTTCAGTGTTGCTTCAGGTCTCCCTAATGAACTGCAGGAAAAGCAGAGGTCTTTTACAGGCAGGTGCCATGGCTGTATTCTTAAACAAAGGCTATGCCAAGAGGTGGATGTGGACAGTATAGCGTCGACAGCGGCAAATGTTGGCTAGAAGTAGTATAGAGACCCAAGGTAAGCCAATGTTTTAGCTATAGTCCCTGCCAAAATGCGTATCACTTCAAAGAAGCACACAAACATTATGTTTTTCAGTTGTTAATTCTATTTTTGAGTTACTAGTATTTCTATCTTTGCTTCTGATTTTGCCAATAAAGAAGCATTGGGAGCTCAGTAGTCCCTATCAGTGATGGTCAAAAGGACTGAATGTAAGGGAAACCCCAGCACTGCCAAATGCAGAAGTTCCTGTAAACAATGGGGCAACAGTTTTCTTGGATGTGTGTGGAGTATGGATGTGTGGATCTCTTCCTTTTGTTTTAGGGAGGAATGTTTAGGAAACAGCAGCTCACTATTGGGCAGGACTTTATCCCCCTATGGGGACTGCAGAGGAAGATCCTCTGGATGCTGGGACCACTTCTGTGTTAAAGCCCCTAACTGGTCCCAGTGCAATCCCCTCCCACACACACTTGAACTCCCATGCCTATAGCAGCTCTGCTCCAAACTGATACTCTGTGAGGGAAACAGGACCTGAAAATGGCATAGGGAAGGAATTAAAGAAGAAATGAAATTTGGCTTCATCCAAGTTTCCTCACCAGCCTACACTCATTGAAGCCAAGATACCAGGAGGCTCTGGGATAGATGGTGTAGGGTAGCAGCATATGGGGCCGGGCTTTATAATGCAGATTAAGTACCTCATAGTTTAGGCACACTCAGCAGCACATCCTTTCAGAAATGAGAGTGCGACGGAGGCTGTAGTGACAGCACATCATCCCTTCTCTGCCAAAACAGGAGATCTGAGCAACAGGAGAGACTTTCTTGCTTTGTTTTTCTCAGCATACACAACCTTGTTCTAGGCTGACCCTCTGCATTACCTTTTTCTAGCATCAGCACAGTTAAACTGGAACCATGTTTGCACACCCATACGGGAGAAGTTCAGGCTAACCTGGCATGTAATGATAGTCAATCTCGCCGCTGAGAGAAGACAGAGGCGGGGGCCAGGAGACAGCACGGAGATGGGAATTGACTGGCAGATGGTGTTGACAAGCCCAGCACCACAGCGGGCTCAGCATCCCCAGTCAGTCTTCAAACCTCTTCCCAAACCCAGCTCTTATGGGCACACACTCTGTGCCCAGCCACATGTCACAAGAAAAGTGAGGCACTTCTGCTTGCACACCTCTTCTTTAGATGGCTCGGGAAGACTGTCCTATTACTTTGATCTCTTGTTCCTATTTTTAGGGGAATTAATGCCAGGATAGTTTATGAGAATGGTAAATCACAACAGAGGACTGTCTACATAGAGAGGAGGTTTCGGTATCAGCAGAGAGCATTACGAACCAGAAAAAATAGAACAGCAGACAGTGACTGGAACTTGAAACGAGACAGGTTCAGATTGAAAAGAATCTGCCAGTCGTGAGGATAAGTATCGACTGGAACGGCTTACCAGGGGGGTGTGCACTTCTTGTAGTTCCTCCATCAAGATTAAGTGCCTCTTTCTAGAAGATCTGCTCTATTCCAATCAGAGAAAAAAGACAGGAATCTGAAGCCCCTGACCTAGCGGTGCAGAAGCTCAGGCTGGGTGGGCTAGCAACCTCTTCTGCCTTCCAAATCTTGCAACTCCCACAGTGTCTTTGAGCTGAAAGAAACACTTATGCCACTCCCCTCACTGTCACTTCTGGGAGTGTCACCAGCCTCTGCATGGTGGTGGACTGGCAGATCTGGACCTGAAAAGGATGCCTGCAACACACCGCTGAGGAAGCAGGAAGTCCAAACAATGTGAGCAGAGCAGAGAACATCTGACCCCAGTGAAATTCTCCTCCATCTGTGTTTGCTGCCTGGAAAAGGGATCAAAGTGTCTCTCAAACCATTCAAAACAGAGAACACAAGCATTTCCCTCCTACAAGATTTCCTAGGATCAGAAGTCAGTATAGCAGGGGTACATACAGGGGCAGACAAAAGCCAGCCAACCAACAGGCCTCATTCTCCATGACAAGCGAAGGTTTTCATTTGCTGTCTGCAGAAACACAGGGATAGGATTCTCTCGATACATGCACAGCAGAATGGAACCACAAATGAGCAGCAAATGCAAAAGCCATCTCAAAGCAGAGAGGGCACTAGAGCTCTTCAGCACCAAATCATGTGCCAGAGAGCTAGCAAAGGCAAGCATATGAAATAAGAGCAGACCTATGGGGTTAACCCACCTAGTCCAGGACACCAGCATGGACAAGAGGCAGAAGGATGTGCTTTTTAGGGCAGAGCACATGAATCTTACCATTACCTTTGGCCCATTCCCCCTACATCCACAAGCATGGGGTTAGGGATGTCAGGGAGAGGAGGACAACCAGTGCAGGCAGGACAGCCACCCCACAGCATCACAACTTACCCAGAGGTGACTCTCTTGTCCAGGGAACAGTGTTTCATCTGTGTGCTGTTAAGCACAGATTGTCTAGAAGCATGTCTGAAGACAATGACAACTGGGTCAAACAGTCTGGATGCTCTATGCAAAAAAAGAGCACCAGCTGTGACCTGCACGTTGAAGCCCTGGCACTTGCTGTCTAGCCAAGCCAGCTCAGAACAGGGCATCATGTCCAAGTAGGGAGGCGGTGAGGATGTCTCTCCCACGCCACCTCTTCTGAATTTCTGATTATTTTGTTTTTCTTTTCTTTCTTGTGCTCCTTGATCGTGTTAGCAGCAGCCCAACTCATGCTGTTCCTTTGGAAGACCACCTGGCAATGTGATCCCCTCCCAATGGTGGAAAAAAAGAAAGCCAAAAGGCGTTTTACACAGCAAAATGAGGCAAAGGGAGGGAAGGGCACGCACACATCAGTCCACCCCATGCTGACTGACCCCCTAAGACAAGTTCAGCCTTGCTCAATAGAGGAAAATCACTTCCCATTTTCAAACTACAGGAAATCCCCATTCTTCTTCAAAGAGGGATCCTAGGGAGGAAACATCTGTGTACTTAAACGCCTGAGCTCCCTGAAGATGTGCTAGCTTGCACTGCGCTCTGGCAGAGCGCAGCCCAGGAGCTCTCCCGAAGACACAACCCAAGGTAAAGCAAAACAATCCCAAAACCACAAATGCAGGCCCTGATCAATCTCATCTAACTCTGAACAGGGGCTTGGGCCAGAGACCTCCAAAAGTCCCTTCCAATTTAAATTCTTCTATGATTTTATGATCCTATTTCAACAGAGCATGCAGCCTTGGAGCAATTGAAGAGGATGCCTCTAGCTGTGGGAAAGGTTTGAATTAAATGCAGTGTCACTACACTTACCTGCTGTCGCCACTTGCTCAGAGTCACACTGCACTTCTGCTGCGGACCCAACACCACAAAGAAAGGCTACAGAATCCAGCTAAGCATCTCCCCTGCAGTGGCCTGGCCAGTGCTGGAGGATCACTGGTGATAGAAAACTGGACAAAACGTGCAGGGGAAACTCTTTGCAGGAAGCAATGCAAGGAGCCAGCAGGAAAAAACTGCCACAACATGAACCTGCACCAAAGAGCCCTCTGTCCTGTGGGGAAAACCTTGTTCTGTACTGACATTACTGAGCTTACGTTTCTGTCTAACAGCAGTTTTCATGAATACCTAACTTGGCAAAGGTATGCATCAATCCAAGGCTATGAAGCAGAAATAAGGCAGACATGGTGCAGTCAAAGAAGTGGGGTCTGTGTTTGAGCACCAGTTGATGCTGCAAACGGGATTTGCTGGTGAGAGAAGTCCACAGAAGACCTTTGGTGGCATGGATGCCTACACCAACACTTGCGTCCATCCCAAGTTTGGCATGAAGATCCCAGCACTGAGGAATGCCCTGCAGACCCTCCCCAGGCTCAGCATGAGCATGGGGCATGACTGCACCGCCGTGTGCCCTGGCAAAGGGGAATGCCTGGGGCATCTCTGAACCCCTCCAGCATTACCCGCAGCCTCTCTCTCTCCAGTATTTTGAGTCATTCTGTATTTTGTTCATTTTTATGCAATCTTTCTTGCTCAACATTTGGTTTCCATGGAGTCACATACACTGTGTGAAACAGATTTATATTTAGAAAGTGGAACGGGTCATATGACCTGTCCCGGTTGTCATGGCAACCAGCACAGCTCCAGTTTGGCTGAATCTGATGGCACATGGCTGTTGGGGACAAGTCACCCTCCCTAGGTGGCCCTGTGGGCACCACCTCTGCAGCAGAAACCCAGCAAGACACTGCCAATGCCACTGCCCCTCCAGCCCCCACAGCCTGGCCAGTGGCATTCCTCTTCTTTGGGCACCATGCCTGTCTGTGGCCACCTTCTGCAACACCAACCCTCTTCCTCAAAGAGAAACAATCCCTTTGCTTCTGCCAAGTGTTAGGGTGTCAGAGCATTGCTTGTGCTGCCAGGCTGGAGCCATGGGGCTGAGCCATGCCTAGCACATACCCCACATGCCAGTCGAGCAGGACAGCTCCCATTTTTCCCCGTCTTAAAAATCTCCCTGCCCTAATAAGTCTCCTCTATGCCACGCCAAAATCTTCTTCACCCCTTTTTCCTCCTAAATAACTTCAGCATCTCTGTGCAGCTGCTGTTTCCTTGAATGCCATCTCTGCCACCTTCCTACCAACCCACCACAGCTGTGACCAGGAGTGGCCCTTGTGCGTGGGTCTCTGCTCTGAAGTCAACTCTCCTGTAGCTCCACACCCCTCTATTTCCCATTTGGCTCTGAAATGCACCGTGCATGCTTCCCACCCAGTTCTACCTTTCCCGCTGAGGTCCTGCTCTCCCAGCCAGATCCACAGCTGCCGAAACTCTCCCTCTTCTCCCACCCAGGCCCCTGGCTGCAGTGCAGGCATGTGTCCAGGACTTTGCTTTAAGGTAATATCCATGAATAGCACTGTGTTTACAGAGAATTAGCCTTCTGGGACTAGTATACTTTTCTCTGCCAGCACCCTAAACTAGGGAAAAACAAAGTTTCTGAAGGATACATGACCCAGGGAGACAGACCTGGTAATGTTTTCTGGCTCAGTGCTGTGTGTGAGACCAAAATGAGTGGGAAGAGAAATGCTCTGATCCATGAATCCCACCTAGACCCTTTCAAAACAGGGGCTGTTGAGCCAGAGGTGAAAAATCCAAGTAACTCTAGTGCAGCTCAGTCCTCTCCCTTCTCAACGTGTGCCTGGTGCACAAAGTCACATAAGGGGCCAGACTAGGAGAAGCCACAGCACTGAGCTGCAGCTGAGCTTGTCTCCTGTGATGGGTCTCATAGGACCCACGGCACCAGGTCTGGTCCAGATCCTACTGCAGACGATGCTCACTCCCCAGCAAAACAGCAGTTCACGGAGCTGTTTGGCAAAGACTGCTGACTTTTTTTGGCTGAACAGAGGGAAGCTAGGCAGGTGTAAGAAGTAGGAAGGATAGGAAAGATGGGGTGGGAGGGAGATTCAATGTGGGGAAAGAGCATGGGAGTGGGGCTCTGATTTGGGGAGGGTGGTTAGCAAGAAAGAGAATAAAAAACCTGTGACAGTTCCCAATTTGGGGGGCGGCAGGTGTGGCAGGAGGGTGAGCGCAGTTTGCAGAGGACAGCCTGGCTGCCAGCTTTCTCACCTCTTGCTCTGCCTGAGCTCTCGGCACACTCCCAAGTGAGTTCATCACTTTCCTACACTCCCTTTTCAGCGTGCTCGCAGCCGGTGCTGAGTGCTACCCTGTGACAGTATTTAGCGCTGTATGACAAGGGCGTAGAGTCCTCGCACTGAATTAGCAAGGAAAAAGGGGAAACAAAGTACCACCCTCACAGCAGGCACTGAAGATCCTGAACAGCCAGATGGGAGTTGGTGTCTGCTCCAAGTAAGAAAGCCTGTTGAGATCATGGTGACCACGGATACACGCAGACTTGTATCCCTGCAAGTATAATACATATATACCCACAGAGAGCTCCAGAATGACCCCTTAGGAAAACACACAGTTGTTTTTCCTTTCTGTGCTACTGGACAAAAAGTCATTTAATAGACAAATCCATCCCATTTCCTTGGAGCAGCCCCTCCCGGCTAGTGTTATCCAGCCAAGTGATGCATGGAAAGGCGATGGCCAGAGTGAGACTGGATGGGAAAAAAGGTGCAGGCAGTCACATTGGGCAGCAGCAAGAAGCTAGCCCTGCTAGGTGAAGCTTGTCCAGTGTGGTCTGGGAAGACCAAGCAGAAGTCAACCAGGCAGATTGCTGTGATGAAGGGTTCAGCTCCAGACACAATGGAGCACAGAGGAACAGGAACAGCAACAGCAGCACAGAGGGATGATGATGGGTGGAGAACCCAGATAACCCAGTCCCACGGAGCACCCTGCCTGGAGCCTCCCCTCTGCATGAGGGCAGTCAACCCCATTGTCTCGGGTGAAAATCATCACAATGAGTCAAGGGAAAGGCTCTCTAGATCATCTGACAGACTTATACTGCCTCTGGGGATATGGGACTCATTATGGGATGCAGGCAAAGAGCATTTTGGGATTATACAAGACAAGGGATGGTTAGGGGAAGAAACAAAGGTGGGAGAAGGGAGGAAACCAGTATGGGAAAACAGAGTGGTAAGGGGATGAAAGGAGCTAGTCGCACGTAAATGGGCAGCTGGTCATCACATTTGTCTGTCCGTGCCCTGAGTCCGATCACTGCAGTCCATCCTGTCTTCTTATTAAAATCCATTTCTAATTATTTTCCTGGGAAAGAGCCTCATTATTCAGTATGCATGTGCAGGCATGGAGATTTAATTAGTGCGAGCAACTGGAGTGGGGACCATAAGTCATAGGTGCTGGTGTGTTTGCAGTGCCAGCAACTGGAGACACTGGTGTTATCATGTGGGTGCGTATCAAGCTGGACTAGCCAGGTATCAAAACAGCCATGTCTTGACCAGATACTGGAGAGACCAGGAGATCCAAGCCAACCACTGTAGGGACCATAAGTTCTTGTTGTTGACTGCTGTTGTTCTTGTTGCATGTCTGTGTGTATCAGGTGAAAGGATCCATTGCTCAACTGCCAGGTAGATGGGGTATCTACACCCAGTTACTGGAAGGATCTTCAGTGTGTGTCTGTGCACGTGCTGGTATGTGCAAGGAGGTCTGCGAACCAGCAACTGGAGTGGGGCTGCGGTCTCAGGGGCTGCATGACCAGGTGCCAGCAACTGGGGAGACTGGGATCCAGGGCCAACTCCTGGACAGCCTGTCTCAGGCCAGATGCTGGAGGGCTCCACATTGTATATATGTATGCATTCCCCACTAACAGACCCTTATCCTTTTTCAGCCAGAAAGGGGAACAGGATGAGGCTGTTGGTGCCATTTGTGAGAGTGCTGACTGTTTCTGTTTTTGTTGATCTGTGAGGCTGGCTATGTGTATATGTACAGAAGAACCATGCATGTGAGTTTGTGCTGTGTGCCTACTGGGAATACATGTTTAGCCTCACTGCTGTCTGGACCTGGGGATACGGAGCTGTGACAGCCTTGCTTTTAGTGGGCTACCCAATTTACCAGCCCCTAACATGTTGCACATGCACTTCCCAGCCCTTAGTATTTGTCTTTCCAGGTGTTGATGCAGAGGACAGTTAGCTGAAGTGGAATAATCCCAGTCCAAAACAAAGCTAAGCAATGATGAAGAGCTATATCTGCCATGTGTCTGTCCTCTGTTACAGCCCTGGGGGAATGGGGGAGCATTGCAGCATATCTCTGTGCTCATGCCTTCATGCAGAAGCTCATCTTTGCAGCACCAGTTTAAAAAAAAAATCTTCACACGCTATGTCTGCCTAAACCCTAAGGCACAAGGTACTGAAGAGAAAAGAGGCAGATCTCAGCATCAACATGTGGTCTTGAAGACTCTCATGGGAAGTCAGCATATGTACCATACAGAAATTAAAAGGCAAGTGCAAGAATGCCAGGAAGGACCAGGCTGGTACCTCTCACCTGTTCCCAAGCACAGCTGTGTCCAACTCTCTCCCTCAAACACGGAGAAATCCCTCCCAGCAGTCTGTAGCAGTCAAGGAGTTTCTCTGAAATCTCTGTAGTCCTTTTTCTTCTTCCCAAAGAGAAATAAAGAAGTTATCACTCTCCTATTCCTCTTGTTTTCCTTTCAGTACCATTGTTTCTTGCTGTTCAGGGAGTTAACATTTGGCATCTACTTTGCTAACTAGCAGAGCCGACATGAGCTGTGGAGCTCTGGGAATGGTTCCTCTGGCAGTATACAGCCAGCTTGGGTCACCAACCAGCAGCACACTGAGTGCTCTGCTCTGCTACCTTTCTGTTATTAGGAAATGAAGCTGTAATGTCTTCCTACCATCATGTCTGGAAATAACAGGATGTGGCCAGCTGGGACAAAACAGATTTCTCAAGACATCCAGAGCTGACGGTAGTACAAGTTTCATGTTTCTACGCCCAGGCTCTGCATGCTACTGCATACGCTGGGTTCAATTGGATATGACAAAGTTTGGCATGAGCTACTTGAGTCACAGCCCCATCCCCTCAATAGGAACTGAGATCCAGAGCTCTGCCACAGGCTCTTCTGGATCCTAAGACTTCCCCAGGCAGGAGTTATCACATCATGGCTTGGAAGGGTGTGAATAAGAAGGAGAAGGTAAAAGCCTGGGGATGAGGCAGTGCCAGCACTCCGAGAGCTCTGGGCTGGATGTGCCCTGTGGCAGGGCAGCCCGAGAGGAGGCAGGAGCCCTCCTCTTCCTCCTCGCCCTGCTCAGGAGGGATGTGCCACTCTGGGTCTGACATCAGCATCTGGTACAAGGCAGAGCACCAGGGCCAAGTGTTCTGAAAGGCTTTGCTGTCCTGGGCAGCCAGGGACAACAGGGCTATTATTCAGCAAACCTTATACTGTGAGAGTCACCTCTGTATGCCCAGAGAGTCACAAGGCCAGGTCAGGCCAGCTGCAGCATCACTGCTTGTCTCCAGTTTGAAATGACACGCCGGGACAGATCCCCCTGTGAGTTACTGCAGAGAACGTGGCACACCAGCAAGATGGTCAGAGACCCAAGAGGCAACCAGGGAGCTGGGGGCATGCTGCTTGTTCTGGGTGCTCTGCACTTGAAAGGTGACTGGAAGCAGTTAAAAAAAGAAACTTCCCACAACCACCTAAATTCTCGGTCTGACCCCTCTCCCTGGGCTGCTGCATGGAAAAGGGTGACAGAGAAGGTGGGCAGAGAAGGCACCCACAGAAGGCTTGAGGGCAGGCAAAGAGCTGGGCAGCATGCCTGTCTTCTGTGCTCCTAGGGCCTTGTGAGTGCAGCTGGTTTCGGAGAAATGAAACATCTGGGAATAATGCCAAATGTTTTTATATGGGGCCTCCAGCTCATACGTTGCAGGAAAGCTCAGCCTGGCTAAGCACTCTCTCCTATATGTGCTGACACAACATGCTCTTCTCAGCCTGGCATGAAGCCTCAAGCCTACCCATGCTCACCTGCAAGTGAGAATGTGTCCCCTCTTTCCAGTCAGGGCCAAGAAGAACTGACAGCTTTGTGGGACTAGATGCAGCATCAGGGTTGGATATTACACAAGACATTGCAGTGAGCTGCACAATGCATGCACGAAGAGCTGGAAGGGAGACCCAAGCCACTCTAATCTTAGTGGGGATGTGCCATACCTCCTCCTACCATGACCATCCCCAAACAATGCCACAGGGTTTTATCTGAAGACAAATGTGAAGGCATAACTGCTTAAACAGTAAAAAACTTTAACAGAAACTTAGCAGAAATAAGAGGTGGTAAAGAAACCTATGCCTTGCTCACTGTGTGGCTCTTCCAGGTCTGCTGTTGACCTTGTGCATGGACTTTCTGCATTGCACCACACTTTGCATTGCCCTCCTGGTCCCCAGAACAAAATCCCACAGCTCCCAGGAATTACAAGCAGCCTCTCTTCCAACAACATCCCCTGACCCAGAGCACAACAGCTAAGTAAACCAACCCCAGTGTCAACCATGGCAGTAACACAGTAAAAGAACTGCCCTCAGCAGCAAAATACTCCTGCTCCAAGTCAGATTGCAGGCACCCTGCATTTCACCCGGGGATGTCGTGAATGCAGTGCCATCACAGCAGCTATTAGCGACAACACTCATTTGCTTTTATGGTTTACATGGAACTAGGACACATATCCACTTCAGCAATGCACAAGGTGCAAAAAGAAGAAGTTATGAGTAAAAATAAAATAATGAAAAATATACAAATCACTATGAAAAAAAGTATTTCTCTCAAGGGTACAATGTACCTATGCAATGTACCTTCATAAACATAAGCACTTACAAGGGGGCTTGCAGGGCATGCCTTTACTTGCTTGACTTCTCATACATCACTATGGGGTTTTTTAACAAGCACAATTCTACTGCTGTGTTCTGCAGTTTCCCAGACACAATAAAATCACTTCATAACAACCAATAATTAGCGTCTGTTCTTTTAGGAAGGAAGGGATTCTCCCTTAAATTATATAGACTCTCTCCCATGTGCACACACAAGCATGCACAGCAAAGCTAAGGCATAGCTACCTCTACTTCTGCTGCAGTCATCTGCCAAAAACTTCTATTTACAAAAACATTTTGTTGCAAGTAACATATTTGTAAGTTTGAAAAGCAAGTAAAAGCATCATAGAAGAGTTTCTGGTCAGACATCCAGAACATGTATTCTCCTTCTCAAGAGAAGTTAATGAAAGGATATTCGGAGATTGTCCAAGGAATAATCTGGGTTAGTTGTCTGTCTTTACCTTTAATTACTTTTAAAAATACTTATATATCCTCTCTCTTTTAGGAAGAAAGTTGGGATCAGGTCCCTGAGAACCTTATGTTAATGATCTACTTTTCTAATAAGATCTTTGTATTATAAATACTATCTCAAAATCTATGCAATTACAATAAAATTGGAATAGTTAACTCATTCTGTTCCTGGCCCGAGGCCTTAAACAAAGCTATTGACGTTTTTGGCATATTACAGCTACATTTTCCTGCACTTTAAAATGAAATTTGCTTTCCCTTGTTGCTGTGGTAGGTCAGGATCCCCAAATAAAGCTCCTAGCTACTTTTGCAGGCAGCCTGGATGGGGACTTTTTATTTACAACTGTCCTCAATTTTTCCTGAATGGTGTTTCCCTGCAGAGGAAATCTGTTACGCAGCCCCAACCTGATATTCCCTGGATTAAATGGCCCTCCATGACCAAAACTTCGGGAAGCTCAGATGCAGAGAAAACAATGAAATGGCCAAGATACAAAGTGCTGCCAGATGCACATTCCTGCGTCCTCCCTCGTAATCTCTCTCAGGCACAGGGAATGTAGCTGTTGTTGCCTGTAACTCTGCAGTAAAGCACACTCAGACAGACACACGATATTTAGTTTTTATTTTTACTGCTGCTACAATTTTTAATAAATGCACAAACAAAAAACAAAAGCAAGAGAAGGCGGCCATGCCCACAACTTGGCAATGCTGAGCGAGGCTGCTGGAGCCCCAGTCAGGGACCCTGCATGGAGCCATGGCTTGCCCTGGACCCCTGCCTGCCCGTTGCTGTGGCCAGACAGACGGACAGGTGACCACCGCTGGAGCATGGGTGGGCACTGGTCTGGGCACGGGGCTGGTGTGACAGCAAGCTGGAGGCCACATGCCCATCCCTGCTGGGGGGACAAGGTGGCAAGGGGAGGACTGGGGGCTTTAGGGCTCTATGGTGCAGTGCAAAATACTTGCTCCCCCCTTGTAACTGGGACACAGGTCTCCTGCCGGGTTCTGCAGGCATGTCCTGCAGGCAGAGCCTTGCTGACACCAGCGCTTGCTGCATTTGCAGCATTTTTTCAGGAGTCCCTTCTCTAAAAATGCAAAGTATGGGACTGCCTTTGTACACGAGCAGAGGACTGAGATGTCAGTAAAGAAAATCCTCCTTCTCCACCAGACTTCATGACTCTGGAGATTGCTCAGGCAGGACGTGCTGAGCACAACCATGAGCATCTCTGCCTGGTTGCCTTGACCCCCCTCCCACGGGAAGGTCTGGACAACCATGGCAGAGTTGCCTGCTGACACCGGAGTATGATATATTTGTTTACAAGATTCTTCCCATTACAGGAATGGAAAAAAGTGCAAATGCAACATACAGGCAACGTAGCACCATCAGCAGCTTCTGAAGATGACCCTTGGTGGGCAGAGTAGCAGAAGATCTGCACCACTGTGCAAGAGCCACATGCTCCTCTCTCCTCGCTGCAGCTTCTGCTGCTCCCGGGAAGGATGAAGCTAGTTCACATCCATCCTGGCAGCACAAAGTGCACTCTGTAGCTGCTGTTCCCTCTCTGGTGCTCCTGCACGGAGGCTCTGCTCCTTCTGGCCTTTCTGATTTCAAGGAGTACACCCACAGAGGACACTCGTGTCTCTCTCCCACATGCTACCTACCCAGGAGTGTAAAGCAAGCAGTCATTCCCATAGACCGGGCAGTCCTTGGTAATCTGGATGCCTCTTATCTCTGACACACCACCACTGACATGAAAGGATCTGTTCATGTTTACTTTCTAATTAGCGGTATATCTTTGAGCATTTGAAGAACCTCTGTTTCTTGTCCTTGGAGCTACTGCTCCCAGCCCTCCGCACACTAAAGGTCGCTCAGATCTCATTTGCCCAGTTTATCATCTCTTTTTAATGAAACTCCACCATACAAACATTTCATCTGAGAAGAATAATATCCAGGTCACCACATTTGTGCAGTGAAATTCATTTAGTCCTGGGATGGTCCATATACAAGAATAACATTTAAGCCAGCACACTGCAGATGGTGAGAAGGACTGCAGAGACAAGGGATGGCAAAGGCAGACCTCAAGAAAAGCACCAGGAGATAGCTGCAGCCAAGCAAGTCCAGGACAGGGAGACTCACCGGTTGGAGGTGATCAGCTGCAGCTGGGACAGACACATGCAGCAAAGTGGAGCGGGCAGAAACACAGACAGGAAATATCGAGACGATATTGAGCTTGGAAAAAATGCAAGTACAAGAAAACAGCCCAAAAAACAGCCAATGGGAGGGAAATCCCTGGAAACAGTTATTGATGAATTTTAATTCGCCCCATGCAGTAACTGAGCATCCTCAGAAGAGCACAGCGAGTGTCATTGGGTCACCTCTCGCAGCTCTCTCTTCCCAATCATTCTCCTGTCCCACTAACACTGGTTTAGAGGAAAGTAATAAACTGCCCATTTTAAAACTGCCACATTTCCCTTCTAGCCCCTCCACTCTCTTCTGGACTTTACCAGACTTCCAGCTTCCAACTGGATGTCTGTGAGGATTCATTTTTGCTTCACCTCAAATTTGTTTATGCAGCAAAAAGGATGGAGGAAGTTCTGAGAAAAAAAGGCCAACGTTGAAGCATGGTTACGCCAAAAGTCAACTAGTGCTTGGGTGATGTGCGTAGGAAATTTAGATGTTTTGCTAGGAGGTGGTGGTTGCTCCTGGCAGGACTTCCATGGGCCCGGGGAACAGCAGGCCAGGTTATATACCGGCAATGTTGACACATCACCAGAGGCTCCCTTTCTTTCTCAAGGACAGCTATTCTGTTGGTGAACTGGTAGTGACATGCACCACTGATGAAATACGTGACTACACTATTACTCTTTGACATGGGATGAGACACAGAAGTACAGAATTCAGCGCTGAACTCACCTCCAAATATCATTATGTCTGTGCAATTCACAACTTTTGCCATTCCAAGAGAAGTAAGCTTCAACCTGACCATGCTACCTACAGAATGAGCAAGCACAGAAATTGCCTATTACAACAACAAAGTTTAAATGTAATTTTGGCTTTGAGTTACAGCAGCTATACAAAGGGAGTCAGAGGCACGAAACCTGTATGAGTTAATTGCCATTCTAGATAAAGCTCATTGCAGAGCTGAGAACTGAATGTATTCATTTGCAGGAAGGCTGGCCCCCTAATCCCTGGAACTATCCTGCAATGAGGATGCATTTCCAACATGGTCCAGACACTGTGACCTGCTGCTTACTCATGATTCATCACCAAGCCACGCTGTCTCTCAAAGCAGATACAGAAAAGCTATCATCTGCTTGGTTGTTCTACATCCAGCAAGTTAAGCTTGTTTGTGAAATTCAGCATTTCAATATACATCTTCCTCTTACGTCCACAGGATAGAATTACCTCTTACTATGGCAAAGAATTTTAATTATAAAATGGAACCATCAGAAGTCACTGGGACTGGGAACCCTTTGTGCCTGGTGCTGTGCATATAAGGAAAGGAACCTTTTAGATTGCTTTTAAATGAAAAATAAGCTTCCAGTTTCTCTTATGACAAGTACAGAAGTGTAGGCGCAAAAGTAGATAAAATCAGCAGAAAAGCATTAGCAGTAACAGGAAATGTTCTATAAATGCAGTCATATTAAGAGGAAGACCAAGTCAAGGAACCATTTGCAGCTCAGCAGAGAAGGAGAGCTACTCATGGATGATTACGCGCAGTATCTTCAACAAAAAGTCATCTGTTAATAAAGAAGTCATGCACGATCAAGTGGCTGTCACATTTAATACTAGCAAAAAAGGGTTAAGATTTCAGCCTACAATAGGGAAGGAATAAGTTGGAAAACACTGAGATTGATAGATTCCTCCTAAGACTTTTAAAGAACTGGCTCATAAACCCCAGAGCAATTGCTAATAATCTCTGAGAATTCATGAAAAATCAGGGAGGGAGAGTTCTGGCCTACACCATTTTGTCATGGATAGATCTGCTGATTTTCAACCTGATCACCTGCATGTGACTGAACACTAGCCCCAAGGTGGAAGTGGGGCCATAGAGGTGCTAGCACTGGTACACACTCCTAGGGAGACAAACATCTTACTGGGAAGGAAAACAAGAGAGCAGCCTGAGAGACATGGACCTGGTAAGACCTCAGCTGGAGCTACGTGTCAAGTTTTGAGCTTCACTCTTTAAGATATGAACAAACTGGCTAGTCCAGAAGACAGTAAAAAACAGAGATCTAGAAAAAATTACCTGAAAGGAAAGGGGAAAGTTGTTTAATACAGAGGAGGAATGAATGAGAGGGGAGTGTCTCAGATATGTCATCAAGCTACTGAAAAGAGAAAAAGGATGGTTTATTTTCCCATCCATCATAGGTGGGATAAAAATGGATTTAAATTGCAGGAAGGAAGGTTCGGGATGGAGGTGATATTGAAGCCATAGTATAGCTTGGACTTCCTTAAGAAAAGACCAGATAACTGTTTATAAGAAATGATGTAGGTATTATCGAGCTTTTCTGGGAGCAGAGCAGTGAGCCTATGACTATAGTATGAGAAAGATACACATATGTACCCTGGGCAGTTGTTTTCAAAGATCACACTACACTGGCATTGCCTGAGATGGCCTGGAATAGATGCACTTGATATGAAAATGGAAATATTGTTTCAAGTATGACATCATGTATTAAAAAGAAAACAAAATCTAATATAAGAAAGTGCTACTTAGAAAAGGTCAACACTTGGAACTGCAAGTTAAGAAGAACTAGGGTGGGGGCTATGTAATCTTTCTGATGGCATTCACAATGCAATCTTTAATAATATTCCACAGGCCTCTGATGCTTGAGTTATGTGATTACTGAGAAACTGCTTAACTCTACCTCATTTATGTCCTCTGGGGGGAAATTTATTACAAGGATAATGGACTGTGCTGTAAGAGCAACAATTTAGACTGACAGCAATTGGGAATAAGGCCCTGGAGACCACCGTGATGTGGTTTTACCTCTCCTTGATATTGATATTTAAGAACAAATAGGAGTCATTTAACTACCACCAGCCAAACCAGTAATAGCCGCCTGCAGACACCTAAACCAGGCCATTTTCAAAGGGGTGTGGAAGGCCTAAGTTCAGTTTTGCTCATTGATCATTTCTCAGATCAGTCACGTTCCCCTTGCATTCAGACAATTCTCCATCCATAAGCCAAATGCAAGAGGACTTTTCCAATCCATGCTAAATCATGAAGCCAGACAAGCTTGTGGACTGAACCAGCAGGCCTTTAAAAACGTCAGTAAAAAATGAATGTGCTTGAATGACAGAGACACAAGATCATCGTTTTTGAAAAGACCTGGTAAAAATCAGACAGAGGTTGATAGGATTGCAGATCCAAGCCTGTGCTGTGTTATTCAAAGGATTCTGCAGATCAATGACCTTGGGTTTGTACTAAGTACGTCGGCCAGAGTGGTATCTGCCAAAGCCCTTAGGCACTGCAGCACACACATGCTTGCAACATCTGAGGGTTTCTTCAAGAGGCTGAAATGTGGAGCTGCTGGTTCCCCCTCCAGCCCAGCATCCCAGCGAAGGTGCCATCCTGCACCCCTGTGCTCTCACATCACCCTCTTCTTCTCAGCATGTGGCACTGCCTCTGGTCTCAGGTATAATTACCTGGACATCATGACCTCAGAGGCACAAAGACAGAAATTCTAGACTATAAACCCTCTCCACATGAACTGCTGCAAACTTTTGTATGTGAACCATGGTAGCATTTGCAACTGAGGTATTTTGAAGCCTGGAACTGCAAAAAAAAAAAGAACCTAGGTAAAGGAAGAAAGTTCTGTTGAGTCTACCAATTATATCCCACTGCTTTAGATGGGATTTTTAAGGCCATGGGATTTTTAATTCATGTGTTTTGGTGAAAAATGTAGAATTCTATTTTTAATCTAGACTTGATATCAAAATAAGTGGTCAGAAATTTCCTGGTAACAAGCTGCTACCCTGTGGAGAGCAGAAAAAAGAGAGGAGTATTGCAGCACAACTTTTGCTACAGCTAATCCAGAAGTCATGGAAATACCTTCTTGAAAATATCCAAAAAACCACACTCCTAAGAGGTACCCTCTGTCAGGAGCTTGCCCTGCTCAGGGTACCTCACTGTCTGTACTATGTCCCTCCTGAAACTTCACACGAAGTCCACAGGTCAACCTCTCCACATCTGTGGGGCTGCATCCAGCTGTGTGAATACTCATGCTGGGCTCAGACAGATGCAGGTGGGAAAAGAAAGCATTAGTTCTAGGAAAATTGTTTTAATTCAAACGCAAGAGCCACTTTCTGGCTTGTAAAAAATGTATTTGTGCTTTCCTATTCTGCTGGAAAAGCTTTATGTATGGAGGAAGGAATTGGGAGCCCAGCACAGCCTTGCATTTGCAGGCAGGTCCCACCTCCTCCTGGACAGCAAACATCAGCCTTGGCCTCACGCCTAGGAAAGAAGCAGGACGATGCAGAACAGATGCTGAATTCACATTACAGATTGATAACAACACCCCCAGGCTCCTGCTCTCTGAGTTAGCAACAGGAAGAACAGTTTGGCAAGACATGAAAACCACATTGCAGTGTAGCTCCTCGTGGAGACTGCCATACAGCCTGTTTTGAGCGCAAGGACATCAATGTGCAGAGCTGGGCAAGGCTGCTGCCTCCATTCAGCACTGCAGACTTCACCTGAGCGAATGCAGGTGCTCACAGCCAAACCAGTTGGGCTGCTGCTCTCTGATCACCAGGGAGAAACAGAGGACCCAGCTCCTTCAGCCTGGATATCTGAAAAAGCATCGGGAGCACGTGATCACAGAAGTACCTCTTCCTCAGTTGGCTATAAAAGAATCTGAGTGTTTTGTCTCTCTAAAGCAAAGATGGACTTGTTCTTTGTTGTCTGCACGTTGGACTGAGAAGTTTCAGCTCCATGACTGCTCACCTGTCCGCACTGGACCATCACAGCAGAAACAATCCTTGAAGCTTATGAGAAATCTGCCATCCCCTGGACATCCCATGCTTGCTCTTCAGCCTGCTGACTGCCCACGGGCACCCCCCCGGGGGCAAGAGGATATTCATGGCACAGCCTGGCAGCTAACATGCCCCCTGAGGAATGGGGAAGTGGGTGCTTGTCTCCACACAGAGTAAAAGAAAACTGAAGCCACATCTCCTGCTCTCCGCTGCTTGTCTGCTGCAGGAGATTGGCAGTTAATGGCCTCTCCCCGCAGTCTTTAACGAGCTAGTGGACTTCAAATGCGTACAACCCTCCTGCACAGCCCCACGTCAGGCATTGCAGCTGCCAGGAGGAGCCCTCGCTCACACCACCCCCAGGACTTGGTCTTTTCCACCGTGTGAGCTTTGGGCAGCTCCTGCTAAGAATAAACTAACACTCAATCCCCTTTGGAGAAACCAGCGTCTCTTGCATTGTCTGTACAAAAGGGCTGGACGCCTGTCTCAGTGGAGATAACCTGCTGGAGCAGCATACCTACATGTTAGTGACCAGTTGGAGGTCTGGCTCTGGTGCCATCTGTAACACCTTGTGATCTGTGTGCTCA
>NW_009602970.1:0-3038 GCF_000690535.1 Cariama cristata | reverse complement strand
TTTCCTCTACAAAGAGTTATAGCCCTGTATTTAATTCCTGTCTGTTATGTTTTATTTCCTCTACAAAGAGTTATAGCCCTGTACTTAACTCCTGTCTGTTATGTTTATAGGGATGGTGTTCACAGTTGGCTTGGGTATGAGCAGTGTGTCCTTTGGCTATTAAAGCTTAGAGCATTAAACTCCCCTTAAGGATGGAGTTCCAGACACTGGGTCAAACACTGGTCATTTGATCAAATGCAATTTGATTACATTTCTAAGCAATGCGTCCACATTCCCTCTGTCCCATGAATGCTAACAAATTCTAATGTATGCAGAAAGACTGAAAAATCTGGATGTTGCACATTCAAGGAGCTCAACTTGAGGGACACAAGACTGTCTTTTTGAGCTATCTACAACTATCAGTTGCTTGAATTGTCCCTAAGGATTTCAGGTTTGGTACCCCAAAATGACAAATATTTTTAAAATGTAGGCTTTTTGTGCCTTGATGTTGTGTTGTTTGCAAGCAAATATTGCATTTTCACACCTGGCTTCTTCGATTTCATCCATCAATGCAAATGCTGATTTTGAGAATTAACTGGAGTCCACTAGTAAAACTCCTACAGACTTCAGTGGGAATGGGAGCAATACAATAGCAACAAAAAAAAACCAAAACCAAAGCAAAAAGACATGTTTTCAATAGCTGATACACAGCGCAAAACATTCAATTGATTGATTCAGGTCATTAAGCACAAGGATGAGTGTTCAAATTATCCAAATTAAAAAAGAGTAATTTTAATACGAAAACTCCTGAATGGCAATTTCTCAAACTACCATGTGATTTTGGTGAACACTGCCTAAATCAAACCTCATCCCCATTCTGTAATTGCTCCACAGATGCACGTTATTGCCCTCAGGTAGCAACAAGACCAACTTCAAATTTAGTATGTCAGGTCAAGGGCAACAGTTCCCCTCCTGAGCTTAGTCTCTAGCAATGGCTCATCAGAGAACTTATAAGGAATAACAAAACAGTGATTAAAACCATCTATAAATTACACCTTGAAAGATTGCCATGGGGTGGGTGAGCATTGACTATCCTCATTTTATGAATGGGAGAATCTAGGCAGAAAAATGCTAACTTGGGAATAGAGTATGTCTCCAGGTAGGGCTGAAAAGAAAAGCCAGAGCTGTGTGCTCCTATCCACCACAGCACAGATCCCTCAAACACAGCCCATGAGCTCCTACCTGTGGCCTTGGAAGCCTCAAAACACAGGTCACAAGAAGATGTAAAATAAGCCATCCTGGACAGAACTAGCTCATTATTGAGGCCGAGGCAGCTACGGTCCCCGTTTCAGCAGTGCCTTCCCCATGAATTGATGCACACTCCCCAGCCTGAGGGGTAACAAAAAAATTGCCCTGCCTGAATGAACAAAACACTGGGGGTTCTGGCATGGAGACACGTATTGTAAATGCACAGTGAGGACTTCCCAAAGGTATTTTATGCCATTTTGCAGTGATGAACAGATCAAATGTATAGTTCCTGTTCTACAACTCAATGCTAAATATGCACAGATTTTAACTTTCCTTTCATTTCTGAAATGTTGCATGGATGCAAAACTAATCAAGAGCTGTAATAGCAAATCAAGAGGCTATAGGATAATTATCACAGAATATGTTTGGTTACTGCAACCCATTCTTTGTATATTAAGCATTGTTGCAATGTGAATTAATAATGGCTAAAACTTATTAAAAACACTGAGGCAAGAGCCAGTGTTAACCACAGGAATAAAAGATTAACTGGGATGAAGAGGGAGATGCCTTTACATCAGTTGTTTTTACACAAATATGGGATTGCATAACTGTATACTCGTTTTTTGGATGGCATGAGAAGCTTTCAGGGGCAGCGACTAGATCATGTGCTTTCCAATGCATTTGCCAAGGTCATCCATGAAAAAAGTGGGTTTAAATGACCAAAAATAAAAAGGCAGAGAATTCCCAAGTGAGATCATCAGGTATTCTGGTTGCCTGCACATATGCAAAGTTTTTAGTGACCTTTAGCAGTTACATAAGCATATGGAGAGGAAAACAAACTCGTATTAAATGCTGTAACACATATGGTCTCCTGACAGGATGTTCCAAGCCGTGCAGTGATTTTACAGTCCATATGCACTGTACAGCAGTTCTTTGGTCTCAAAGCAGGAGTCAAAAATAGCATATCAGCATGAACTCCGCATTCTTTGTCTTTTATGGGCAGTCTGCGTGTTGATATTGAAATACATAATACGCTGTGGCTAGCTGCATTTAACAGCAAAAAAATGCCGTCTACATGGGACTTGATCTTCCTAGCTGATAACATATGATATGATACATGATACACAAAAAAACAGCATTTGGAGTAAATATTTTCCAGGAGTATGCCATGAAGCACTTTAAGGTAAGGAAAGTATCATCAGCAATTTTATTTCGTTTGGGCAGGGAGTGCCTGGACAGCATGGAGGGAGCACCATTGTGAATGGCAGGAACATCTTCATAAAGGGGAATATGTTGCTTGGGCTATCTAGGGCAACATGGTCTAAACACTTCACTAGACCTCTCCTTTCCAGCCTCAAAGCTGAATCTAAACAGAACCTCATCCCAGGATTAGATTGCCAAAGGATGTCAAAGGACGTAGAAGCACTAGCTGTACCAAAACTAAGTTTTCTCATTTTTAAATATGTTCATGAGCCATATAAACTCAAGAGTACTATTGTCTGTCATATTTTGGTCCTAAGAATGATTCAACACCAGAACTGAGCCCAACAGGCAACACTTGAGGAGTCAGTCTAAGGAACTTGTTTCCAGTTTGCCCTGCTCTAGCGTTACATAGCCCGGTATGACACCCTGTGCTGGTTGTACAGCCCAGTACCCGCCAGTTTGCGGTCTGGGCGGAATACAACTAAAAACGCCTTCACAAAACCATCACCGAAACGTAAGACTCCTGTGAAGGAAGCCGCGTTCCTAGGAGCCCAAGGCTGCAGAGCCGGCCCCCAGAGCCCGGGGCCGCCCGTCCCCGGCGCTGACCC
>NW_009602969.1:0-19131 GCF_000690535.1 Cariama cristata | reverse complement strand
GGCCCCGTGCTGTTGGGTCTGCGGGCGGCGGGATAAGCGGGAAGCGGGCAACCGTGTCTGATACTGCGAAGGAGGAAGAAAGGAAAACTAGCAGCGACAAAGAAATGCTAGCGCTGGCACTAAATTGGCCATTTGCTTGGCAATCAGCTTGCCTGCTGTGGCCTTTCCCTGAAATGGGCTTACTGTACTGGCTGTGCTTCAGAGCCTGGCTAAGCGGGCCTCAGAGCAGGCAGCTCATCGCTCTGCCTCAGTGTGTAAAGGAGGTGCTTTCTCTAGGCACAGGGTGGAAAGTAGGGATGTGTCATCTATTGCATCCTGCATGCACTGCTCTCGGGCGGTGGCAGAGCCACACACTCGTCATCCCAAATGAGTGCTGGAAGTTAAGCTTCTGTTGCAAAGCCCACACAAGGATTCCCATACCACAGCTGGTGCTGCAGACAAACCTTACAATGCTCCAGCTACAAATACTCTGTAGAGCTGCACGCTTTGTCATATTGCGGGTTTCAGCGCCAGTGTTTTAACCACTGTATGATTCACACCTCCCTGCAGAGGTTTGTAGTACCATGGTTACAGTACGTCTTCAGAACAGTTCGATGTCTTTACTGCTGCAGTGTGGCTCCAGAGTCCTTACAGAGCTGCTGATCTTTTCAGACACTGCAGAGTTAAGTTCACAGTTCCAAAGCACCTGCAGCTCTGAAGAACGGCACCTCCAGAGCGCTGCTGCACAGAATCTCTGCATTCTGCCCTCCACACCCTCCGGTGAAATTCTGGGATCAAAGTTCCCTTTGCTGCATAGTTCTTCCCCTCCTAGTAGGCAAAGCTCATGGCTCCAAAGCTCTTAAAGAACCAGTGGGCTTATTGCAGAAACATCAGCTGTTGAAATGCACCCCAGACTCCTGCTACTGCTCCAAAGGAAGCTTGCAAATCGGTATGGGAAGAGCCTGATGAAGATGCTACCTGTTTTGCCATGGATTTTGGGTGTGTTTGAAGTGCTTTGCTGTATGTAAACATTGTGACCATCTGAGATTGCAAAGAAAGGCATGTGGCAGTGGCACCCTTTCAGAGCTGACGGTTTTCCTCCTGCTGTCAAGAAACTTGCACTAGTCCTCTGGTTCCCATAGACTTCTCTGTCACTACTATAGAGGTGTGACCATAACATTCACATAGAACTACTACAAATTTTTAAGACTGCTTTACATGGACATCGCAGCACTACCACTTCAGTATCCACACTCCTTTTTGCTACCACCAAAAAACCAGCTGTGGTATGGAAAGTACTGTATGGATTTGCACTTGTATGTGCTGCTGCACAAATGCCAATGATTAGGTCTATAGAGTTTTTGCTTTGTTCTCTCTTTTCCCTTTTTATCTCAACAGTTCTGCCTTTTTTTCTTTTCTTGTCTTAAATTTGCATTAGGCCAATCGCATCCACTCCTGATAGCCTAACTTAATTGCCCAACATTTCCATACAGGCATGTGATTTCATTCTCTTTAGTTTGGCCAAAATAGCCTTTTTATCTTTTCCTCATCATTTCTCCTCTTCAGTGCAGGGATAGGGGTAAGAATCTCCCCATTATATGGTAAGCCCTCCCTTAAAACATATTTTTTGTTTCTACTTTGTCATGTTTGAATATTTATCTCCCCATCCTTTTGCCATTTATCACTCATTTCTTTTCTCAGCGGCTGTTTTTTTTTTTTTTTTCCATCTGACCAGTATGACTGTCAGAAAGCAGCAAGGACAAACTGCTCCATACGGAAAACAAAGTCGGGAACTGAGAGTCAGTAAATTCCACAATACCTGAGCAAGAAGAGCAGAGCAAGTTCACCAACACTTTAGGCAAAGGGCCAGGTTGCCAGGCAAGCCTGTAGTGACAGCAGCTCAAGCCAGTGGATAAGGATCAGAGAGGGTAGGCAGAAGCATGCCTGCAATGTAATTTGAGCAGATGCTAAGGACAAGAGCATGAATTTTAAAGCAGCGTGGGAAAGAATGAGGAGTAGGCACACATTAAGGCTTCTCAAAGCCTGACAGCTACTTACAGAAGTTGGCGCTGAGCCCATCCAGACAATCCCCCCAGGGTGGCTAGAAGGGACATGGGGGAGATGTACTCAGGGCCCTTACAATCACAGATCTCTCCTGTATGCCGCAGGGGTGCTGGTAAATAGCCTTGCCTTCAAGGGAGAGAGGAGATGAGGTAGGGAATCAGAAGGAAGGGAATCCCTAGCCATAACTGTCAGTGCCAGCATGCCAAGGAAGATAAATATGCTAATAGAAACATATTCACTCCTGAGCTGGCATCATGGTATAGTCATTTTTAAGGACCAGTCAGACCACGGTGGGGTCAGTGGCTGCTCCGGAGATAGCTTGACATGAAGACAGCAAGGTTGCCATGATACTGAGATTCTGGCAAGGAAGACAAAATGGACTAAAGCCAATCAACTGCAAATCCAGATGTTCCGCATGAGTCCCCTGCATACACATAATACCCTTTTGTGCAAAGGGTTTCCTGGAGTTCCTGATTTTTAAAAAAGCTGTTCCTAGGTGTGTCCAAATGCCATTGGGGTTACAATCCCTGCAGCCAGAAGCAGTAGTTTAATACAGTACTGTGTAGCCCTCCAGAAGGCATGGGAAGAGTTATAAGGTGCTGTGGATACAGTCCATTGCAGCACACAGTGATGTTCTGTCGTCTTTGTCCTTTCCTTCCTTACATAAAGCCCTTATTGACAAGCAAAAAAAAGTCCATCAATATGTGCTTTCGTTAAAAAAAACTAGGGAAACCACCTAAGAATGAAGAAGCTTGTTAAAGATGGAGAGGCTGCTAAAATAATTATGTCTTTGAGGGTTACATGGAGACTTTAAGGATACCATACTGGAGGCTCAGGGCAAATGGATATAGAGGGAAAAAGGAACCTGCCATGGTTAAGCAGCAGGGACAAGTGAGCCTGTTGCTGGGGACAGCTTTCCAGAAGCATCCTTCCAAAAGCTAAATTGAAAATAGACTCCAAACTTGTGACAGGTGAAAAGTAAACCACACCATGAGACAGGCCAAAAAGGTTTGAGGAACAACTTTCATAAGGCATAAAGTCTAATAACAAATCCCTTTTCAAACACTTCAGGCTCTGGAAGCCTGCCAGACAGTCTGCAGCACCAGGAAAATTAAAAGAAATTTAAAGGAGCATACAGAGAAAATAACAGAAAGCCTAAATTAATTCTTTACATCTGTGTCCACTACAGCAGAAAGCTGGATGAAATTCCCAAGCCAGCTCTTCTTCTTTATGAGAGGACTCACCAGGGGTTGTGTCTTGAAAGAGTCAGTATGGAACATGTAGGTTACAGAACATACAGGCAAAATTAATACTAACAAATCACAACGACCAGATGGTACATAACCAGCAATTCTAAGAGAATTCAAGGGTGAACTACAAACTGTCCTGTATAACCTTTAGTATAAAACTGCTTTGGTAGCAGGAGACAGGGATTTGTCAGCTGTAACGTCAAATTTTTAAAAGGATGCCATAAGAAATCTAGAAAAGTACAGGGCTGATGTCTGTAGCAGGCAATTTAATGGAAACTGTAAGATACATGAGAATTAGTGAGCATATGCATAAAGATGCTGTAATAGGGATGAGTCAAAATGGCTTTTGTAAAGGGAAGAACTGCCTCACAATCCTATTGAAACGTTCATGAGTCAACAAGCTTGTGGCTAAGGGAGATACGTCCTGGAATCCTGACCATAGATTTCTGGAAGGTATTTGGAGATGTCACTCATCAAAAGCTGTAAAAGTTACACTGCCAAGAAATAAATAATTGCAGGGGTAAGTAACTGGTTGAAAGACAGGAGAAGACAGTAGAAGTCAATAGTCTGTTTTCACAGTAAAAGGGGGGCATCAATAGAGTCCCACAAGGATGTGTCCTGGAACTTGATCGATGCAACATACTTCTCAAGGATCTGGAAATGGCAGTATCAGATACTACTGATGATACAATGTTATTTAGGGAAATATAGGCAATGGCAGGCTGAGAAGAACTGAGAAGAGGAAGAGTCTTAGGATACTGAGTATATGGACAAAAAATGGCCGATGTAATTTAGGGAAGCTCAATGTAAAGTAGTCCACATGGGAAGAAATGGTCCTATCTTCACATTTGAAATGAAAAGCCCTGAGCTATTGCAACAGTTACAACAGGTAGTTGTATGAAAATATCTTCTCTGTGCCCAGTAGTGTGAAAAAAAGCAAATCAGTTATTAAACATTGCTAAGAAAGGAGTAAAGAATAAAACAGAGAAAACACCAAGAGATTGATAAATACTGTACACAAATCTGGATCCTCCATCTCAACAAGAGTACAAAGGAATGGGGAAAGGTTTAGAAAACGGCAAGGAAAAAGGGATCATAAGCATGCAATGGTTTCTGTAGAAGGAATGACTTAGATAAACCTTCTGGAAAAGAATGTATGTGGAGGGATATGATAGAGGTCTGCAAAATCTAGAGCAGCACAGAGGGAGGAAACACATTGAACACTGACCTTTGACAGGCAACGTCAAATTAAAGATCATTTACAATCCTGGCCAGGCAGCACTGAAAGAAGGTAAAATGTCAAGATTAAGCTGCACTTGACCTAACAAGTATGGGTGCCCAGATCATCCAAACAAGCTAGAAGCTGAAAGAAAACATAATGGTGGGGTACTGATACTACTAACATGATACTAGTTAACAGAATGGCTAGTCTGGTTTGAAAAATCTGAGTGTCCATCCCAAAGCACCCATGGGTGCATCAATAGACCTTACTTACCCTGACCAGCCTCACCCGGGGCTTCCACCCACACGCTCTGTCCCATAGGCCCAGGATCTCCATTTAAGTTCAGAACTGAGTCTCTGACTCTTGCCTGAGCCACATCATAGGTGTACCACAGGTAGAGTTGTGTCCACTTCTGTCTCCTGTTGCTTGTTCTATCTCCTGGATTTCAGGACTGACCTCAGATCTGACTTATCACCTTGCCTTTGTCTGATGACCACTGGACTGTTGATGATGCCTGTTACTGTCACCAACCCTGCTTGGTTACTGTAGGACTGCCCTGTGCATGGCGAGATTGCTGCTACTGCCTGTTTTATGGTCAGTTGTGGCTTGTCTTCCTCTGTAGAGCAGTCTCCACTCCTGCCTGAGAGGGGAAGCCTCCTTGAACTCTGAGCTGAGCACCACGGGGCCAGGCCCTCGGGCTGTGCAGGGACTAGACCCAATGGCTCCCTACAGCTCCAAGCTAATCTCTAAACCCTGGCCAGGAAGCAGAGATAGGTCACAGCCCTGCAGGATTCTTTAATAATCTTTATTCTTTAATAATCTTTAGATTCTTTAATCTTTAGATCTGGACAGGCTGGATCGATGGGCCAAGACCAACTGCATGAGGTTCAACAAGGCCAAGTGCCAGGTCCTGCACTTTGGTCACCATGCGTGGAAATGAGTTGCTTGAAAGCTGCCCAGCAGCCCCTCACTACAAGAAGGACATTGAGGTGCTGGAGTGTGTCCAACAAAGAGCAAAAAAGCTGGTGAAGGGCCTGGAGCACAAGTCTGATGAGGAGCGGCTGAGGGAGCTGGGGGTGTTAGGTCTGGAGAAAAGGAGGCTGAGGGGAGACCTTATTGCCCTCTACAACTACCTGAAAGGAGGTTGTAGCCAGGTGGGGGTCGGCCTCTTCTCCCCGGTAACTCGCGATAGGACAAGAGGAAACGGTCTCAAGTTGAGCCAGGGCAGGTTCAGGCTGGACATTAGGAAAAACTTCTTCACTGTAAGAGTCATTAAGCATTGGAACGGGCTCCCCAGGGAGGTGGTGGAGTCACCATCCCTGGAAGTGTTCAAAAAATGTTTAGATGTGGCACTTTGAGACACGGTTTAGTGGGCATGGTGGCGTTGGGTATACAGTTGGACTTGATGATCTTTGAGGTCTCTTCCAACCATAACAATTCTATGATTCTATGAATGTCCCCTGTGCCCAGAGTGACTGACCCCTTCCCTCAGTTTTGCCAAACCCCCATCAGTGGGGATCAGGTCAGGGTTCAGGGATTTATCAGGCACATGTGGCTAATCTTTACAGCTAGGGCAATAGATACTAGAGCTCCTCTGCAGTCATAATCTCCTGGCTTTCAGAGTGGCCCTGGATTGAGTCACCTCTCTAAGAAATGCAATGACTGTTTTCCAGAACCCTGGAGCCTTATTCACTGATTTGAAGCAGTGTCTTTGGGGACCATTGATGTGCAGCCATGGCTGTGATTGCCAGCTCCACTTCTAGACAATCCAATTTATGCATTGGTTGTTGAAAACTGGCTGGGAAGAATGAGTCCTTAATGCCCAGTACAGATTACTGCCTACTCAAATTCATTCCTTTGGTGAGGCGATGGGCGGTGCAAGAGGTTGGAGTAATTTGTGTAATAGTTTTTCCTTGCTCCTTGCTTCTTATTTATTTTCCTCAGCTCTGGTATGGCTCACCCATGGGCTGCAGTCCCCTTCGAGGTGTACCTCCACAGGGACAGAGCATCTCTCTTCAGGAGTGCATTTCCAGCTGTGTCCCCAACAATTCTATGTGTTTCCTCCATTTCTCCTTTCATGTCTCCTCTGCTTCTTCTCAGTGTCTTTTCCATTTTTTCTCCCTAAGTGGCTGCTACCATCTTAAATATGTGTGAGCTGGGGTGCCATGTGCTCCTCTGAAGTTTTGGGGTGTAGTGGATTGTTTACATTGATTTCAGAGTTACATGGTACTGGCTGTGACTGGCGTGGGGCAATATATGATCTTCTCCTGCACATGTCACCTCTGCAACCTGCTTCTGAAGCCTTGCAATTTATGTCCAGTCCGCTGTGTTACAGAAGCACAGCCTTCTTATTAACTGGCAATTGGGTTTCTTGTTTCCCTGCAGGAAAGGAATACCCAGATCCTGAGGGCGAAAGTCTGCCCTGGGATCTTCTCCAGACTGTCTTCCCATTTCAGCACCCATGTAGGCTGGTCTGGACTCCCATGTTTCTGGTTTTACACTGTGTGAGGCACCACAGCACAGCCTCAGCCCAATACTCCTGCAGCTCTGTCTTGCCAAATACCAAGACTGTACCTCTTACCTTAGCCTACGCTCCCAGATAAATACAGTGATCCTGTGGATGGCTGTGAGAAGAAGGAGGCAGAAAACACTACTATCCCATTACTCATGACTGCCACATTGACATGGCACCAGGAAAGGGGCTGCCCTTCAGGTACATCTTTGCCTTATAGCACCCTGAATTAGCAGCCTGCAAGGAGGACCTCAAGGACTGTCTGGCATGTAGGTTTATCCACCCCTCCCATGTCCCTGCTGGGGCCCCTATTTTTTTAATTCTTAAAAAAACAAAAACAAAAACAAAAACAAAAACAAAACCCCCAAACAAGTCTCTGTGTAGATTGCAGTGGGCTGAATGGTACCATGGTGAAGAACTGGCGTCCTCTGCCTCTTGCTCTGGAGTTCTGTGAACATCTGCAGGGAACTTACTGGTTCACAAAGCTAGACCTGTGAGAAGCCTGGCAGGAGAAGGAATGGAAAACTGCTTTTCACACCACACACAACCACTAAGAGTATGTTCTGATGCCATCTGCTCTCCACAATAATCCAGCCAACTTCCAGCATATTGTAAATGATGTTGTGAAGGACCTGCTTCATTACTATGCAGCAGCATGTCCAGATGACATCTTTGATATTCTGCACCACTTAAGAAGCATATGTAGATCATGTCTGGGAGGTCTTGAGTTTCCTGTGGCAGCACAGAATTCTATGCCAAACTCAAGAAATGGTCCTTTGACCAGCAGAAGGTGGAGTTTCTGAGGCCTCAATGTCTTGTGTATGGACCCAAAAAAAGTTGAAGCCATCACTTTCTGGTGTGAAGGCAGTGCAAAGGATCTTAGAATTTGCCAACATCTATTGGCAATTCATGAAGGGTTTTTTTCTGGTATTGTGGTTCCTACAGGAACATTCACCTGAAGTGGGCTTGCTTTTAGTGGATGCCTGTAGCACAAGTAGCTTTTGAGAAAATGAAATGGGCATTCACCACAGGTACTAACATACTCTACCCAGATCCCAGTTGGCCTTAAGTTGCAGAAGCAGATGCCTCAAACCAAGCCACAGTGACCATCCTCCCTCAGAAGGTCAGCCTTACACAGGAGCTGACCCTTTTTTCTCTTAGCTACCCCCTTTTTTCTCTTAGCAGCTCCTCGCCACTGAGAGTAATTAGAAGCTTATCTTGGATAAGGAGTGTCTTGTCAGCAATTCCTTGAGATGGCAAAAAACACAACAGTGTTGCTGACCAACCATCATAACATGCAATAGTGTCAATGGGTTTCTCTCTCCATCTTACCTCCTTTAAATGTTTCCCCTTCACTTTCACATTATGTTCAAGAAGGCAGAACAGCAAGGTAGATGGCTTGTCATGGAAAGAAGATTCAGATTTGGATGCATACCTTCTGCATGCACCCCAAACCTGTTTTCTCTAAGACATTTCATTACAGCCATGGTAGAGGATGAATTCATTGCAGAATTTTTCCAGGCCACTGGAAGTAACCTGAACCTAACACAGCATCCCATTGGCACAGCTGCCCTCAGCCTGCAAGAACAGCATGGTTGCCTGTACCATGGCAGGCAGCTGTACATCCTAGAGGGACCACTGCAGACACAAGTCTTCTGCCAATGCCATCATGTTCCTACCCGCAAGCAAAAGGACTTCTGGATAATGCGGTACCCGATTACCTGGTGGTCCATAGGATGGGCAAATGTGGCTGACTATGTCCAGGCCCACAACAGCTGTGCTTACACCAAAAGATCACAGGGTCTCTAACAGCTCCTCCCTGCTGCCAAATTGCCTTGGCTATTTGTGTGTATAGATTTAATAGCAGACCTGCCCCCCTTGGAGTGGAATGCAGTAGTCATAGTGATTGTAGACCTGTTCACCAACATAGTTTACTTCACCCCCCTCAGAAAGTAGCCCACAGCCCCACAGACTGCCTCACCCTTCCTATAGTATGTTTTATGATGCCATGGCCTCCCAGACAGCATAATTAGTGACCAAGGGACTCATTTAAAAGCCAGCTTTTTAAAGGAGCTTATGAGCCTTCTCCAAGTGCAAACCCACCTCTCTTTCTTGAACCATCTCCCAGACAAGTCATCAGACTGAACATCAATCAAATCCTGGACCAGTACCTCCAGTACTGTTACAGTAATTTTCTCCAATGGTGAGAGGGTCACCATCTTCCTATTGGCAGAATTTGCCCATGCTAATGACATCCATATATTATGCATCAGACCCCATTCTTTGCTTACTTTGGTTTCCTCCTGTGAAGTCATCCAGCCACACCAGCTGCTTCATGCTTACTTGCAAGTTGGAGATATGCTCACACAACTCCAAGAGAGCTCTACCCCCCTCATAACTCAGCTGGACAAGGCCAAAAGGGCCTACAAAAGATGAGTCTTGGCTGGTTCTTGGCAGTTCTCCTGGGACATGGTCTGCAGAGGAACAAGTCTAGCTCAGGCCTCCTCCAGCTCTGTTGCAAGCTGAAGGCTTTGAATACTGGTGTCTACACGGAGGAAGAGTATGGGTGCTGTACTGAGTATCTCCAGACAACACCAAGAACGCGTCTCTCCCAATATTCTTTTTCCACAGGGGCATTTGAGATTGGAAACCACAGGAGTCAGGATGAGGCTAGAGGTTGCCCTGATCAAGGTGGTAGGAATGAAGATGATGGCTCTTCACCCATTTCCTAGAAAGGCTCTTACAAGGGAAGGGGCAAGATCAAGAGCAGGCATTACCTCAGGAGCAGCTGGGACACGAAGCAGATGTGCCATGGCATTGTATGCTCTCAGCTCCACACTAGCAGAATTTCTCACTTCTCAACAGCCAGCTCTTCTATCAGATGGAATAGCTCAAGCCACAAGAGAGACAAGCAGCTCCTTTGGAAGGTCTCTGTGCCCCTTTTTGTTCAAACACTGCAGAGCAGCACTACTTCAGAATCAGAATCACAGAATTGATGAGGTTAGAAGAGACCTCAGGGATCACCAAGTTCAACCTTTGCCCTAACACCACCATGTCAGCTAGACCATGGCACTAAGTGCCATGTCCAGTCTTTTCTCAAACACCTCCAGGGATAGTGACTCCACCACCGCCCTGGGCAGCCCATTCCAATGCCTAACCACCCTTTCTGTGAAGAAAGGCCTCCTCATTTCTAGCCTGAACTTCCCCCAGTGCAGTTTGAGACTATGCCCTCTTGTCCAATAACTAGTTGCCTGGGAGAAGAGGCCGACCCCAACTTCATTGTAATCTCCTTTCAGGCAGTTGTAGAGAGCGATCAGGTCTCCCCTCAGCCTCCTCTTCTTCAGACTAAACCACCCCAGCTCCCTCAGCCGCTCCCCATCAGACTTGTGCTCCAGACCCTTCACCACCTTCATTGCCCTTCTCTGGACTCGCTCCAGCAACTCAAGGTCTTTCTTGTGGTGAGGGGCCCAGAACTGAACACAGCACTCGAGGTGTGGCCTCACCAGTGCCGAGTACAGGGGGACAGTCACTGCCCTGGTCCTGCTGGCCACACTATTGCTGATACAAGCCAGGATGCCATTGGCCTTTTTGGCTACCTGGGCACACTGCTGGCTCATGTTCAGCCAGCTGTCTACCAGCATCCCCAGGTCTTTTTCCTCCTCCAGCTTCAGTTCAGGAAGGCCCAACTCCTGGGATCAGCCAGCTGGTCAGCACCAAAGCCAGCTGTGCTCTGTATGACTTGGCAGAAGAAAGACATCAGCAGTCTCATCAGGAAGTGGAAATGGACACATCCTGTGAGATTGCTACTGTGGGTATAAATTGTGGTTGCCTGCACATGTATTGGAAAGGCAGAAATGGAGAGAAGAGACTGAATGTATCTGTGGAGAATGCAGCTGGAGAAGGGAGCTGGGGGAAACTTGCAGAACTTGCCAGCATATGGATGCAGATGGAGAGACAGAAATCAGAGCTTTTTATTTATTTAATTTTTGGCTACAGTCTAGCCCTATCAACATGGTCATGTCTATCATGAGCTGGCCAATACCTAATAGTATTCCCACAGACTGGTAAGAGTCAGACATAAGAAGGCTCCAATGACTTCTTTTCTTTCCAGAGTGATGTTCTCACAAAAGACAGTGGCCCAGCAAGGAGTTTCAGAGATAACTTTTCACATGTTGAAATTCTGTACCCACTTCTGATTTCTGAGGTGCATAGCACCAGCTGATCCTGCTTTTGGTGCTGCTGTCCCAAGTCCCACCACTGCTTTCCCTGATGAACAGCTTATGGAGGACAAGTTCTGAAGTCCCCACACAGCCCTTTTACACAGACAAAAAGAGGTGGTCTACAGCAACTGTTCCCTTTTACACATTGCTGAGATACTGGACCAGCCCCACAGAGCTCCACAGAGCTTGCATCTTGGTTTGGAGCCTCCAGCAAGCAGCAGCTCTGCTGTCCTAGGGGGAGGAAAGAGTCAGGTCCCTGCACAGACATAAGCAGGTGGTGAAAGCTGTCTGGCACGAAGACAAACAGCAAATGAACTAGGAATGTGCATCACCCACAGACAACATGTTGTGTTACCAGGAACTAAGCACAGATCACAAGTCTGCAGGTACAGAGTAAGTATTGTTTTAGAATGGCATCCATAGGGAGGTAAGGAAAGGGAGATGTGCATGGCACACTAGAAAGACATGCTGGCAATTAGGACAAAAGGCCTTTATGCTAAAGGACTCCTAACTTCTGATTTGCATGCAGCAGACACCCTGTTTTGGGAGAAGAAGAATTTAGCTGTATAAACGTAAACTGTATCTTGTTTCTGAGTTTCTGAGCATCCATAGTTCTATCTGGAAAATCTGAATGAGTAGTAGTATGTGCTGCTGAGATGCCCAGTATGAACACAAAGCATCTCCAGTGGCCATGCAAAATCCAACATATTGGGCCTACCATGCATATATTTGTCAGTTAATTACACTTCTAATGAGAACACAAGGCACTTGCTCCATGTGCATCTGTCACATGTGCAGCTGACATGCAGTGGACCTGTAAGCACTGAGTAGTCACATCCCTGTGATTTCTAGTCAACCTTTCCTACTTTATGTAATTTCAAGGAAAAGAATACCAGAGGATTCTACCAATGTTGTATCACCCAATTTACTACAATAAGTTTAAGGTTTTTTTTTTTAAGAAAGATCTTAAAATTTAAACATGGTGGATTTCAAATAGAACCTTGTAACCAGTACACTCTCCTTCCTCTACCACTTATCATTCAAACATCAGAGGCAAACAAGTAAAAGAATTCACTAGATGCAGTAAAAGTATACAGGAGGACCATGTCATATAATTTATCACCTGGATGTTCTGCCAATACTGAGAAGAAGCACTAAGAACGATACTTCAGGAATGATACAGAAAAAAACTTTGATGTCATGGTAACAGAACAAAGAACCAGAGCCCCTCTCTGAATTATTTTCATAATCAGAAGAAACTGTACCTCTGAATTGATGAGCAGCCTGTAGCAACAGAGCTGCTTTCCAACATCTGACAAATCAGAGAGGAACAGAAAAAATAAAAATATCTAAAAAAGAGGTATTGCGGTACTGAAGAAATATGCACAGAGCACTCAGAAAATAGGGTAAAGAAGGAGAAAGCCTGAGAAGGGAGGTAAGAATATGACACATTATTTTCACCCTGAACTAGGAGTTGACTCACTCAGATCCCTACACAATGTCCATGAGACTATAGGAAACAGAAGCTTTTTGTGTCCTGTAGTACACTTATCTGAAAAAACTCCTATATATTTATTCTCAGGACTCTGAGTACTACGCAGTGATAACCCAGCAGATGAGTCTGCAATGAGGAGCGTACCATTCAACTGGCATATCTGGATTTGTCTTACACTAGAGGAAAAACCTGAAAAAGCAGGTGAAAACAGAGCCATTCACAAGAGCAAAAAATAGTGTATTCTGTCTCAAATTCCTTTACTGTCAATTTATGTAACAGAAACTCGTAATTCTGCAGAATGTGTGTGTGTTTGTGTGTGTACATATGTGTATAGAGAGTGAGGGAGAGAAAGAGAGAGAAGAAAAATAGCAAGAAGAGAAGTTTGGATATACTAGATAGACAAAAGATAAAGGACTCTTCTATGACTAACTGCCAGTGATCATCTAGGTGACAGCCTAATTAAATAGCATTTCTTAAGGCTCAACATTGAGGCTGACACTGTTCAACATCTTCATCAATGACCTGGGAAAGCGGACAGAAGGACCCTGAGCAAGTTTGCATATGATGCAAAATTGCAGGGAGCACATGATATGCTCAAAGGCAGGCCTGTCATTTAGATTGACCTTGAGAAGTTGGAGGAATGGGCTCATAATATATATAGGGAGAGGCTGAGGTAACTGGTTTGTCCAGCTGAGAGAAGACTAAATGAGAGATCTGATTGCTATATTCAACTACCTAAGGGGGTCTGTAAAGAAAATTGAGCCAAGCTGTTCTCTGAGATGCACAGCTAAACAAGAAGCCACAGACTCAAGCTGAAACAACCAAAATTCTGACTGGAGAGAAGAAAAGGTTCTTCACTCTTAGAACAGTTAAGCAGATTGGCCAGAGAGATGGTAGGACCTACATCCTCAGGGATTTTAAAAAATCACCTGGACAGGGCCTTGAGCAACCTGTTCTAGCCTGTAGTTAAATCCACTTTGAGCAGGTTGGACTACAGACCTTCACAGGTCCCTTGCATGCTAAATTTTTTCTATGGTCCTGTAATACTATTTATAATAATAAAATGATAATATCCTTGCCTGCTAATGTCTAAAAAAAATAGCTGTTTCAAGTCTGTCTTAAATGAGTTGTTTCCTTACCATTATTGCATCCCAGGGTACTGGGGATAAGAAGCAAGAAAAGTGAAGATTGCACTTCCATCTCAAAGTGTTGTCTCTTTAGTGAGAAGTGTGGGATCCTGTTTGTCCGTGTTTCCATTCTGGAGATGCGAAGTACTTCGGAGATCTTGTACATTTGACTGTCAATAGGGGAACAGCACAAGAATCTGAAATCGGCAAAGGCATCTGAAACAAGAGATTCCACTGAAAGACTGCATAGAAATTCTGCATAGGAATTACCTCTGCATATCATAACAGCTGGGGTAGGTGGAAGTGGCACATTTGCATGGAGTAATACTACTCACCTGATATTTTTCTTCAACATCAGGCAAGACATCTGGATGCCAGTAAAGCCTTTGAAAGAGTTTAATGTAGGCAAAGTATTAGTTATACTAGTGAAAATTCATATTGGTACAAGAACAGTAAGGGTGTAAGGTTAAAAGGAAAAACAAAACCAAAACTAGGAGAGAGCGATGTCAGGCCAAAGAACTTCATTTATATAAATCCTTAATAATCGGTCCAATATATATCAATCCAATAATATTTCTTATTTTTATTAATGGATTTCACATCAGATTAAGTCCTCAATAACGGAGTTTTCCGAGGACACTGATCATTGTCCATAGGGAACTGCAACAACATATAGAACTACTTGGATATTATAGAGAATGACATGATAGTTTCTCAGTGAAAGGTAATGGCTTAATATCCAGGCCATGCAAACAGTTACAAATCAGTCACGGTGTTTAGAAACTCAAGAAGGCGGTGACAAGTAGGATCTTCAGTTGCAAGAGGAGATGAGCTGTCTGCAAAGTTAAAGAAACTGAGTTGCCATTATCAAAGCACAAGTAAAACTGATCTGGAATTTCCTCATCTGGAATTTAATTCATGTACATCCCCAGTCACCCATGTTTAAGAAAATGTGATCCACAACTCAAGGAACAGAAGATTTCTCCTAAGAGATAAAGCAAAACCAGCTCAGATTGCTTTGGCTATCAGAGGCCAAACCAAAACAAGACAGGATCAAGAGAAGCCAAGATCGAGTTTGGTTTTGGTCTTTGTAAATACCGCATAGGGGTATACAGTTGGAAGGGAAGAGAACTATTTAAGGTAACAGAAGAACTGACAGAAGAACATAAAAGATATAAATTGGCTACAATTAAATTTAAACTGGAAATTAAAACCAATAATCACTCTAATAATCAGGGAGTGACATTCTGGACCAGCTCCCAATAAACATAGATTGGGAAATCTAAATAGCTGATAATTGCTATGAAGGATGATATGTGACTGCAAGATGCTTGACTCAATGATTCAACAGATTTCTTCCAGCTCCCATGTTCCTAATTGCTATATAAATTATGAATGAATGATGGCATCATAAACTACCATCAATGTATCTCTCAATGACATTGTCTTCATCACCTTATCAAGAGTTTAGTAAGAAAATTCAGTACTGTATGATGACCTGGAAGTAGTGATATGTCACTGAAGCATGAAGCATGAGCAGGGATGTCATTTGCCACTGCCCAAAATAAATTTTAAGGCTTAATGCTACTCAAGAAAATTTTCCCAGATCATCTTGTTGATCAGGTCTGATCACTGTTGCTAAGCTGTAACTTTCCCACTGCTTGTTGACAGATTGCAACTGGTATGGCTATTCTGAACTAGTCATGGGAATAAAAAAAAATAAAAAATGGGTCTAGTAACTGTATCGATGATCCTTGTGTTGGCCGAGTGATAAAATTTACATAAGACTTTCATGCTGATGATAAATTGGAGCCAGAAGGACAATACAGTTTTTACTCTTCCATGTAATAACTTAGAAAAGATTACATGCAAGCTAGTAGAGTGAGAAAGGAAGAGCTTTCAAATGCCATATTCCAAAAGTGTCAATGCTGAAAACAGGAATACTTCATTGCTGACTGCAACAGTTATCCCAGTTGAAGTCCTGGAATGTCAAACCGAGGCATCTGCAAGAAGGGAAAACTATTCACATGTTGAATAGCTGACCTTACTCAAGGTCAATCAAGTAATACTTGTTTTTATCTGTGACTAAAATTTTCTTTGCAGATAGATTTTATAAAATAATTTTTTAAATAATTGCCAATTGTCTGTACCTTTGGTTAAAATAAGCAAATTGTACTCTCAGTTACATGAATGTTACTTTCATGGACCTCACTGGGATTTACTGGATGATAAATGTGTGCATAATTACATTAATATGCTTTCAATGTCAGCTGAGAGACCTAAAACAGACAAGACTTTTAAAGGGAAGTTGCTTGGCAACAAAACTGTAGCTGCTCAGCCTCTCTAAAGGTAAAGCTACCTGGAGATGAACAATAAGTAACAGAATTATAGGATTATCAATCAATTAAGTAAAGGTGGAAATGCCAAATATAGCTTTTCACTGTCCAGACAAAAGTTCTTATTAAGGGGTTAGGACTTTGTGTTATTTTACTTGTGTGTTTAGAGCCGCCCTCCCTTCTTCTTCTGGAACATGGAACAAATGACAGATGTAGATGACAGAATTTAAAACGTTATTCCCTGTTCTGGAAAAGGAACAGGCCCAGTTGGTCACCATTTGATACCCTAGACTGGACTTGGTACCAAAAGAGATGAAATCTCCTTAAGACAGATGAATTCTATCATTGTCAATCACTCTAATGTTCTCTTCACTGTGGAATCATTCAGTGGGACTGAATGAGCTGGATGCCAGAATACATTTCTGATCCCTGCCCAAGCGATGTCAGAGGAGTACCAGTCTCCAGCTCTGTCACAGCCATGCCTGTGTCTGGCCATGGACTTCTTCGATGTGGACCTTGACTTGTTTTCCCAGCTTGACCTGCCTCGTCAACGTGATCTGGACTCTTGGCTGAACCCGGCTGCCAACGCTGGGTCTGCCCTGCTTGCTTGGCTGACAAAGACCCTGCTGAGCCAGTCTTGGTATCGTGCTCAGCCCCTGGCTCCCATCTCCTGAGGGGGAACTGGCCCTCTCTGCTCTCTGACATTGTTCCCAAACCCATTGTGAAAGACTTCCCTTCTTCAGAAGGAGGCATCTAAGAATACTGGCTGTTTCTATATTCTCTACATAGCATGTGAACAGAGACAAAATCTGGCTGCACAGTCCAAATGCTGTGACCCTATAGAACTTTTTGGGTGTGCTGATATTTTTTCCTTAGGGCTTGGACTACATCATCTTAGCCTTAAAATACAGTAAGAATGTAATTATTTTTTTTTCTTAACTAACCTCACTAATTTTAGCTGGGAAAAAGCTTTTATGTAAGAGTTACACCCTCTCATCCTACAAAAATATTTCTTTCTTTGTATTGTCTGCAAGCAGCAGAGCTTTAAGCAACTACTTTTCCCTAAAGACAATCTCAGTTACACCGAAAATCTCATGAGCTTTAGCAGCTTGTCACTGCAAGGCCATAAAGAAATTTTACAGAAATCCTAGGCCCCTCTTCCAAAGGATGAATTTCTAATGATAGTATGAGCCTTGTGCTTATACTAAAATAGAGATCTAAGAACATCCTCATACGCAAGCCTGAACATTTTGTTCCAAAATTGAGTAGAAGTAACTCATGAAGAACATTGGTTATGTATCAGTTTTTCATCCAATGAAAATTTAGCTTTCTTTTCTGATTGCTATAGAAAAAAAAATTGGGAAGTTTGATGCTGTCTTCTGAGCTTCATAGGAATTGGTATGCACCAAACAAATTTCTTCTTCTCTTTTCAATGGTCAAGTCTGACTGGTAGCCTTCTTACGTGAAGCTCAGGACTGAGATATTTGGATCATACAAAGTTTAATTTACAACTGCTGGGTGATATGAGATAATAAATTGTGGATTAGTCAGCAGCTTCACAAGAAAGTGTCTCAATCTTCAGTTTTTTCCTTGCTAACCCTATCAAAACTACTGTCATATTTCTAGCACTAAATTCAAAATGGGGACTATTTTACTTGTTTAGATTCTGAAATTTGCAGGAGTGAAACCAGATTCAGGACTAATATCTTTAACATGAGCAATGAAATTTCCTTTTCTGTTTTCTGTCAGTGAATCAAGCTTAAAAAAATCAGTATTTTCATGGGAATTTACTTTTCTGATAGATTCCTGCACTTAAATTTAATGATGAAATCATCATGGCAATCCTTTTTGATTTTCCGTTTAAAGCCTTCGTCTCACCTTCTTTAGTCCAAAATGTTTTTTAGTTTTGTGAAACTTTTATAAACAAAAGCATGCATACATTACAATTTTTACTTTTTTTTCCTGACAAATATAGTCAAAGTATGATCATTTGAACAGGCATTAATTTCTAAGTTTGTGATCCATTTGTCTTTTTCTGCAAAGATGGGATCTAATATAAAATTTCCTCTCACTGGACGTATTTTTTGCAGTATGAAATTGTCATTCATAATAGAGATAGCTTTAAAATCAACTCAGAGAGCAACCTGGTATGACTCTTCGGGAGAGTAAACTTTTAGCATCTTTAGTATCCTGTGTCAAGAATTTCCATAGTTTAACTGAATATTATGAGAAGAACTATTTTTGTTTGTTTTGAAAGGGTTACTCAGCAAGTTTATTTGATGCCCTCAGTTCTTATATCAGAAGGCAAAGTAAACAGTCCTTCATGCAACTCAAGTTATGATAGGCTTTTATAAAAATACCTGGGTCACCTCTCTTCTGTCAGAGTTCTTACATATGCTTGCATGTATTACCTACCTTTATTTCTCCTTTATACCCTTCTCTGAATCTTTCTGATTGTGCTAAATCCGTTTTTTAGATGGCTGAAGTGAGAAGAGGGAAAAAAGAACAACTTATAACATGTAAGATGCAGGCATGTAATAGGTTTATACAGTGGCTTAGTGATAATTTCTTTTCCCTGCTTACTACCATCAATTATAATTTCAAATAATTAGTTGGTTCAAAAATATATCTTCCATTCCTCCAGGAAACTATGTTAAAATGACTTAAGAGAATCACGTTAAGGTTTCCATAGAGGATGCTTTTTTATCTGTTGCAGCAGTGTTTCAAACTGTAGTATAGGTAGTTTTGGATGTCTGCAAACTCATGTTGGAGGATGTATGAGAAAAATTCCTTTGATGGCAGACCATCCATTCACTTATCTATTTTACAGATTGTCATTACTCTGACATTGAATGAAGCAATAAAGTTGAATTTCCTTCAAAATGCAGGTAACTTATTTTATCATTGTCACCGTTTAAGGCTGGGC
>NW_009602968.1:0-13060 GCF_000690535.1 Cariama cristata | reverse complement strand
ACTAACGACAGGACAAGAGGAAATGGTCTGAACTTGTGCCAGGGGAGTTTCAGGTTGGATATTAGAAAGAACTGCTTCACTGTTTGAGTCATTAAGCATTGGAACAGGTTCCCCAGGGAGGTGGTGGACTCACCGTTGCTGGAGATGTTCAGAAAACGTTTAGATGTGGCACTTTGAGACATGGTTTAGTGGGTTTAGTGGGCATGGTGACGTTGAGTAGATGGTTGGACTTGATCTTTGAGGTGTCTTCCAACCATAACAATTCTATGATTCTATGAAGTCTGGAGAGCACATTGCTCACCTGTATTTTCCTCAATCTTCATCAAATACAAATAATCAACACTGATGTATCAGGGCACCGAGGGGGATGACAGGGGAAGGGTGAAGGCAGGGAATCCAAAATCAAGATTCCAGTGCTTGTGTTCCAATAAAATACCCTTTTCTCTTTCTTTTCAACATGGCAAGGATGATGTTTCCACCCCAAACTGTCTTCATATCAACACTTCATTTTTTGAACACATTTTTCATTTTCTTCACCAGTTCAAACCGAGATTGCTATGAGTGACTTGCCTTAAGTTAGAAATTAAAATGTAAACCTCTAAAATATCAATAAAGCTGACATAAAACCTTTTTGGTTGTCTAGGATAGAAGAGAGAAAGATTGTGGCCTCAGGGCAATATATTGTGCCTAAAGGCTCACGGAGTGTGCTGTCACACACTGCGTTCTCATATTATTATACTGTGTCTATCGACACTATGCCCTTGGGATTTTCATAGGCCTTTGAACATGATCTCTAAGATTGCTCACATTTTAGCCACTGCACGCTAATATACTACTGCTATAATGCTCATAGGTAGGCCATAAAAGTAAGTCTTTTCTTTCATTGGCTAATAAGAGTTTCAAATTACCAGTCTAAATCAAGCGAAAGGGAATGCTAATTAAAATGGCAGGATGTGTTCCAGTTGTTCTAATCAAAGAGAGCTTAATCCCTTCATAAGCTGACTGGCTTTGTTGGAGGAAATTCTGAACAACCTTGTTACTTTTGATAACTGTAAGTCACTGACTCATGGCCCCTTGACATCTAGCTGAGCATGTAATAACATTTCTCTGTATTTGGGGACTGGCTTAGCTGGCTTTATAATAGATTATTGTGGATGTTAAAGTGAAATGTTAGTCTTTCTTTAAAGCTCTGTATTCCCTGGTAATTAAGGTTATAAAAAGGGCACTGAACACAATGCAGTTTCAAGGTCGCCAAACATGGATACAAAAGTCTTCAGTTTGTCTAAATAAGGTATTAACCATAGGTTTATTCTGCAGCGCTAATAACTGAAAGACAGCTCCTCTATTACTAGTACATGACAAATTCACTGAAAGCTATTTTTAAGTGCAAACAAGTGCCTTTCACTTCAATTAGAAGACCCAGTAAATTGTAAGTACTTTTACAAGAAGACAGAAAAGGTGGAAATATGTTGAAAGATAAAAGGGAAAAAAAGAAAAAATAATGAAACTCTCAGGTAAGCAGAACACTACCAGACAGAGTATAATTAAATGACATTGCACAACTACATCTACGGAAGTGGAGATTACTTGGTGTAACAAGAACCTTACGGAAATCTCAGCTTTTGACACAGCAAGTCTAGAGGGACTGTGAAAACTAGGATTTTGTTTTAACTTTCAGGGCAGTGATGCTTATTTGTAGTTTATGTTTTCCAATCTGTGTACTCCACTGTGAATGTAAAATCTTGAAGAAAGGAGTCTCCTGTACTTTAAGTATTAAATACGTAACAGGTAAGAGAGTAGGACAACAACAACTATGTGGTCTGTGATGCAAAACCCTTTATAAAAATAGGTTATTTTTTTTTTAAAAAAAAAAAGGGAATCTCTGGCTTTTTGGTGAAAAATGATGGGGGGATGAAAAAGGTAAAATGATATCTAAAGGCCGCTATTAGGAATGACCAGTGTAAAGGCACTCGGAGATGTTTCTGTGTGTCTGCATTTATTAGAAGATGATAGCTTTGGTTTTGACAGTATAAGAAATTCCTTACTGCTTTGTGCCCTGATCAGGAAACTGGTGATGCCTTTCAAGTCTGCTAATTCAGTTGTCTGTTTGACAGTACTCTAAGAGAAATGTGTGAAATTACTTTAAAGAAAACATCTCCAAACATACACACACCAATACATCAGGTAAGCATGATGTGAAATACAATGGGCACAAGCTAAATGAAGAAAGGGTCAGATTTGCTAGAAGGAATAACTTTTTCATGATAAAGAAAGCAGTCAACCAATGGAGTAGTTTGTCCAGAGAGACTGTCGGGGTTTTTGAGTCCTGACTGCATAAAGTTCTGAGGAACCTAATCTGCCCTGTAGCTAAACCTACTTTTTTAGGTTGGCCCAGAATCCTACTGAGGTCCCACCCAATACTTAAATATGTACTAATAGTGGAACTGCTTCTATAAGGATGTCAGCAATTTTAAAACCTTTAATCATTGCTACAAACATTGCCTAAGTATGAAGCTTTTAACAAAGCACTCGACTCGTGTTTCTTTCTTACGAGTTTAAAGAGACAGACAGAAAGAAAAATGAACTATGAAAAAGAAATATATAAGACTTTAACCTACAGATAAAGAGTACTGTGTCAGAAAACTACTTAAATCTTAACTGTTGGGCAAATGAAGACAAAAATTACATGTCTGGCACATACATAAATTATATCTATAGATCCAAAATTTAATTACCCTACTCATAAAGAAGACAGATAATCATGAATGTAACTTAAAAAACATAATCCCCCAATATCATGTAATCTTCCAAAGTATTGTTATCATGAAAGCATATATATGCATAGTAATAACAATACATTGTGTATTTATGCTTAGTTATTAAGAATAATCACCTTCTCCAAACAGAAAAAAATGCTGTCTCATTCCTGAAGTGTACATACAAGACCTGATTCAGCTCTAAATGACTTCAACCAAACACATTAAGTTGTACAAAGACAAAATATTTTTATGCAGAATAGTACAGATGTAGTTGCTCTGAGAATTGCTGTGAGGACTCAAACTGGTAAGCACATAAAAAGCTAGTGACACTTTTTGAAATGCTCTAAAAGGAAAAGGTGCAGCTGCATGTTGTGAAGGGTTTGATCTTCCCTGTAGGCTTGTTCTTAAAAGGCCTATTAGACTGAGTCCTTCAGGGGACCTGGAGTTCATCCAATTTCAAAATGCTGTCTGAGACTAGAAGCCAGGCAAAAAGCTGCTCTGTTGGGGGCAAATTTTTGCCAAATTATAGGAATAGCATACAGTAGAAGATTAAAACATCTGAATTTTGGTGTCTCTGCATGTGCTGACAAATGTACATATGCATATGTCATATTTCCCATTCACTGCTTGCCCTACCCTGAGCTCCAGAGCACTCCTCTTTCCTGTGGAACATTTCAGGTAATTCTAAGTCTTGTGACCAGGTAAAGACATTTTGCTGCTTTCTGCACTGTTCATCATCATAAACATTCTAATAAAATATTGAGCATGTAGAAACTTAAATGGTAACCTATGAAAATTTCTCTCATATATACACTATAATATAAAGCAAGATCATTGTCTTCATCCATCAGTTTTCATGCATCAAGAATTTCCAATTGCTTAGAATAAAGCAACACTTTTTGAAGGGAGAACAGGTCAGCAGAATGTGTTTTTCTACATCAGCTGAAATTACTATACATTCCTAATTATTCATCCATTGTACAGCTCTAATTATAGCTGTGCGTTTCTAAGTTCTCTCAGTGTAGACTACATTTCCCATTTTGCACTGAAATAAAAAAATTCCAGTCTGAATTGTTCACAGCAGGGTATCAATGCACTGGGCTTGTAGCAATTTGCAAATGCAATGTCAGGTAGAATCCCAAAACACATACAGCTTCTATGACATCAAGAGCCAAGCCTTCAACTGCTATAAACAGGCATTTCATCAGACTTTTTTAGAGGAAAATCAGTTTACACTAGCTGAGAATGTGCCTGGAATTCTGTGAAAAATATTTACAGAGGCTTTTCTTTATGTAGCTGATTTTATATGTTTTGATATTCTATTAGAAGTATAAGCATTAAATTAAATTTACTAATAAAACCATCACTTGACAAGATAATAGAATATTCACTCTAAGGAGTTAATGAAGAGTTAAATGATTCACTTTGTACCCAATAGTTGTCTACAGAATCTTCATAATTTATATTTATGACCCAGGTATTCATTAGTCAGTTAATAATGATTTTTTTCCCTATGGGAAATTCATCAAGAATAAAGAGAAAAGCAGGGAAATACTAATGAAATGTTTCAATAGATTTAAGTTTTCCTAAAGGCTAGGATAGGATAATTATTTCTACCACTTTAGTCTGTGTGAGTTTGCACAAAGAAGATCAGAAAACCAGAAGAAGAGGTCAGGAAGGATAAAAAGACATTTGGGGGAATTTTGCGTAGCCATTTTCTTAGAGTCTTCTGAAAGTTTTTAGACCTATACCTGTATCATTTCCTTTCCTCTCCCATTACTAGACTGAAGCCAAATGCCTGCCTTCTGGCCCTGTCACTATTACCGAAGTTCATGATTCTTCTCCTTGGATTGCTGCTCGTGCTTTTCTACAGAGTTATGGTTGCTATTTTTTGGATTTTTGTCAAAAAGCATAAAAATACAAAACATTTAGAATTTCTTTACAGTGGGATTTTACAGGTGGCTCCAAAACTTTTTCCTTTAACTACATAACTGAAGAGTGTTTCACATTTTTGTTCTGCATCAAGACATGACACAGATGGGAATATAAGGATTATACAAATTTACTGTGTGAGGTAATACTAATAGAATCATATTTTACACCTTCTTGAACCAACTATATTTGTATTGTCAGTTCCCAAAAGAAAAATAGTGTGGCACCAAACATAAGCTTAAAGAGTGCTACATTTCCCTTGCATATTAAATTTGAACTCTGGGTTTTGACACAGCAACTTGCTGATTATACACCATTATGTCAGTCATGGCAATCTGTTAGTTCAGCTGAACTAGTTAAACAAATGCAATATCATTATATAAGCATACATGAATAAACATATATGTAAATATTTATATGATATTCACATTTTTAAAGCCAATCACACAAAAGGTTCTGACTCTTGAGAAACTAATAAGCAAAGGGTGCATCATAGGAAACACCATTCCTGTAAAGTAAAAGAACAAGGTGCGTCTGGCTTGAGGTCAACACCCAAGAAGTCACTTCTCTGTGAGGGAGGCAGTCTTGGTCTCTCAAGAAACGGCAGTTAACGTTGCATCTCAACTGGCACTTCTCAGCTAAGCATGAGTCCAGCTGTAGGAACAAAGCATCATTCCTGCAGGGTAATAAAAATGACACACCTTCACAACCAAGAGAAGTACTTGCTGTTTTCCAGGAAAGGAGGAAAGCTCTGTCAGTAGAGCTCCATATTTATCTAGGAAATATCAATTCATAGTCATCAGTCATCCCAATTATTTTCTCAGATATGTTTGTCTTCCTGTTACCATAATAACCCTCAGTACATTATGGAGATTCCTCTTCAACTCTGTATATTGCAGCATTTCAAGGAGCCATCTAGGATATATCTAGGGTGCAGCAGTTTTACAGTCAGTGGCACAATGTATGTGCAGTGTGCAATTTTTAAAATTTTAATAATTTGATAGTGGGAAGGACAAATATCCTTCCATATTTGTACCTCTTTGTTTCAAATCATCATATCTTTTCTTTTTTCAAGAGCATTTGATTTAAAGTTTATAAATACTTTGTTTGTACATTATGGCGATGGCCAGAAGCCAATGAGATTGATTTTCCGTAACTTTAGAAACATTCAAAACTTCATTCATTTTCTGGGAGGATAATGTTTTTCTGTTATCCTGTCAGCCATCCACCCTAAACCCTTCTCTTTCCTTCTCACCTTCTCTATTCTTTTCTTTCCCTTACCTGTATCTTTCATATACTCCTACTTCAATTATTTTATATGCTAACCAATTCGAGGGAACAGTTCTCATCCTGGTAGTTCCGTCTGTCTTTTAACGGTATGGTACCCAGTGTAATACCTTAAAACAGACCTGTTTCCCCTTCTCTCTCCAAACTCTCTTTGATTCCTCAGATATTATGGGAAATTATTGCCAATTACTCCGTTGTGCAGTAACAAAGCCTAAGGTAACTCTATTTTGCATGACAACCTAATCCAGTAGGTGCATGCTAAATACACCGTTCTGAAAAAGCTTCACAGATTGAACCCTTTAGGGAGCATAGACATTTCTCCAGTTGATTTCTGGAAACCAACAGGGTTTAGGCATATGGCTGCTCAGAATGGGGAAGGTTTTAACATGTGAAGAGGTACAATTCCTAGAATTTGTATTTGTGGAACTTAGCTATTCCCTGAAATTTAGGTAGCAGTCCTCTTGCACACATATTTTGGGGGAAGAAAGGAGAAAATTTTGGACACTCTTTTTCCAAACTAAAAGTTTAATTCCTACATCCCTCATTAAAAATAACATAGCAACAAAAAGTTCAGTATAATCCCTCCAAACATCTGCATTGTGTAGCATTCATAATTTATTTCTAAAGTCCTACCAATCTTGCTGGAATCAGAAAACATTAGAAATATTATGTTATTAGAGTGAGAGCTTCCTTTCATCTGATTTACAGAAAGATTTCTCAGCAAAATGTTTGTATAAATACAGCACAAGAATAAAAAAATCTGTGAGCCTTTCTGACACAACCTATAACTAAAACAGGCTGCTATCTGCAATCTTATTATAGTGAAGAAAGTGGGAAGTCTTCCTTACAAAGTAGTATAAATGAAAGTGTAGTTATTAACATAAAACAGAAATGATACCCTTGAGTGAAGAAGGGGCAATCAGTAACAAAGGATAGTAATAATATAACAATCATGTTATCATCAAATGATGACTGCTTGATTGTGATGGATTAAACAATTGCAACATTTTATTACTTCATATCCCTCCTGCAGTAACATTACAGCAGCAATTGTCATTTTTTTTCCTGTAAATTTGGCACCTGCTGACTTAAAGTCATTTATAGGATGTTGTTAAGTTGGTTTCTTAATGCACGTGCTAAGTTACCATTAACACACTTAATGACCACAAGGAATATGAAATTGGATCAATTAAAAGAGGGGGTTAGCCCTCCTACAGTTTCTAATCACATGTGGACAACCACTAATGAATTGGAGCTCTCTTGGGTATCTAGTCTGAAAATCAAGTCTTCTAGACAGTTAATCAATTGAGATAGATATCAGTTGAGCTTGTGTTCCGCTGGATTCCACTGCATCACTGCTGCTTAGATAAAGTGAGGCCAAGTGAAAAAAGAGTGGTGGTGGAAAGTAAGTTTAAAGGTGTTTATCTGCAGTAATGTATAGTAAATAATTATGCTTAGTGTTATTCCTGAAATGCCATCAATGTTCGAATAGAAGGACTTTTTAGACTTTCCGCTGATATTTTCCATGCAAGAATAACAACAAAAGTCCACAAGCAAGCAAGATCTATTCCATTGCTCTCAGATCTTGGACACTAATACTGCCATGAAATAGCTGTGGGCTAAACATCTTTTCTGGCACAAACACAGTAAACATTCTTTTTTGTTTCCAAAATATCTACTACCCCATATTGCCAGATGTATGCAACTTTACTAATGCCAGGACAACAGCAATGATTTTTTTATTTCCAGACTTCATCATATGTCACAAAAAGGAGTATGTCCTGCTTTAAGGAAAATAAGATGAAAACCACATAAGCCCTATAGATCCCCAAAGCCCCCTGAGATTAAAAATATTATAGTATTTTATCTTGCTCTGTGCTTTAATAGTGAATGGTAATTAGAGCTGCCAAGTTGTGCTTTTAAGATTTGCTATTCTCATACTACTTTATTTATTGGCCTGAAAAGAAGTATTTTTCCAGTATGTTGTCTTTACAAAACCATATTTTTTTTGAAGTATGTATTTCAGCAAAGTCACATGCACAGACAACTAGAAAGCAGTGACAGTTTGTGCTGTATGTGCGGTTTATCTCAAATCTCACTGTACTATACCAGTTTCCAGAAGGGACTATGGCTCCAGTCTCATTCAGTTTATTTTTCCTATCAGTATATGTGAAATACCAACCAAAAACTCTGAAAAAGAAAAGATGGTGGATTAACTGGCTATGCAGCGGTGATATACCCAGACCATTCCACATGAAAAGCCTTCCAATCTCTGTGGAGATTTGACTCTGCAAATCCCCGTTCTTGGAAGATTGACTGGCACCGAAAATTACTTGGTGAAGGGAAGCTCAAGAGTACATAAATAAGCTATCCCAAATAGAACGTATGACTTTGCTTCTCAGCCAAGAGAGTGCTGCTCAGCAAAAATCGGGAATACAGCTCCAGATGGCAGCTTTTCAAATTTGAAAGATAAAGATAGTTCTCAAACATCTTGTAGGAACTGCCTACTATCTAACAGAATGGATCTTCAGACTTTCAGCACTACTGCTTCTGCCTGATCAAAGATATAGTGAATCTTGAATTAAGTTATTAAATAATAAAATTGATACCCTTCTGATTCTTCCCAAATTCCATAAATAGCTGAAGTTTTTGAAGAACTTTCAGTCAATAAATGCAATGGATTTTTCCTTCATTACTGAAGATAATAAAGATGAAGCCATTGTTTTTCTGAGATGTCTTTCTGGGAACAAGACAACACTTAATTTAGAAGTGTTACTACCACCATTCATTGTATTTCTTAACTTTCAAAAATCTGGAATTGAGAAATTAATTACTCTTATTTCCTCAATATCTGAGGTTAAATCATATATAAGGGTTGTTGGAATTAGCAGTTCATGCCTGCATTGTCAAAGCTTGCTTACTGATACTTGTGATATTGGAGGCAATACATACATATGCAGTATCAAAAGTACATTTTTTTTTACTCTGTGGCTAGACCAGTAAAAGTTATGTCTTATCAGAATATTTGTGTTTCTCACCTTGAGAATATTTGTGTTTCTCACCATGCCATTTTTGTTTAATAAATTTCAAAGATAACAGCAGCAGGGTAACTCTACTGATCTTTGTTATGTGTATAGATATTTGTCCGAAAAGGGGTATTCATATTCCCGTGGATAAGACAGTTGATACTCAGACTCTTGGCCAGTGTAGGCCATGAAGGAACATAGGTCTTGTCGTTCAAATGTCATGAGTTTAATGGTCTTTTTCAACATATCAAGACTACCTTATGTCTTTGATGAGGATGAATTTACCAAGTATCAGCTAGATAGGTATCTTATCTCTCTAAGGTCAATGGTAAAGAGTGTATGCTATACTGACATGGTACAATGTATATGCATTCGTGCTCACACCTTTGCTAGACAAAAAGAAAGGGAGGAATATCGTTATATTTTCAGAATAATTTTTCTTCTGTTTCCTGACCACTGGTTTCCTAGCTAATGATTAGCATATATTTGCTTTAAAAGTTTTTCATTTGGCTTTTTTAAGGGAAGTTGTCCACAATCATTTCAGTCACATTTTTCTTGTAGTCTTTCTGGTATTTGCTTAACCTAGTGTTCACAGCTAACACAACAGCTATTGGTAAGCGTGAGTTGAAATAACCTGCAGAACTTCCTGAAGCCCAGTCTTGTCAACGTCTGGTTAAATCCAGCTCTGTGAGGCAATCACTACTGAAAGGTCATTGTTGCCCATCATTTCAGTTTGTTCATCCTTTCTAATCACCTTGTCTGACAAGATCCTCATGAAATCATACCCAGATGCAGGATATGAGATACAGAGAGAAGTTAGAAATAGTCCTTTAGAAAGAGTTCTCCTTCCAGAATGATTGAAGTTCACAGATAATGAACAAGAAATGCTTAGAAGAGTCAAACTGAAAAACTCTCATTAAAAACTAAAGTCTCGGAATTACAATATTGAGGTCTAAGAGGTTTTCCCCTTAAGCATTTAAACACCATGAAAAAAAGTATGTTATCTTAAAATATTATAAATACCGAACCATGGTTACAGAGAACAAAGGGAATTTAAGAGTGAGTCTAAACTTCCATTATACAGACAGCAAAATAGCAATTTCCATTCTACAATGGTAATTAACTGTGGTTAGTGATATCCTGAAGAGGTGGAATCGGTTTCTAATCTTTGTGGTACTTTAAAATATATTTTTATTTTCTTTATTTGTTATTTGTATTGAAGAGTAATGGTTTGTTTTCTTCAAAACTAATCTCCAATTCCCAGAAGCGAAGTGACAATGATATCCATAACAGGGGAAAACATAACATATGTTAGAGGCAAGCAACCACAGTCCTCAGAGTGGGAATTCAGCAGAATTTAGACATCACAGGCTAAACTTGTTAGTTCCCGAGCATATGTCCCCTCAACTCAAAGTCACTTAACCTATATTACTACTTTCTTTTTATCACTGATGCTCACCTCATTATTAAAGCTGCACCTCTGTGTACATCTCAGATTTATGAGTCTGAATAGATTGAAGCGTAATATTATTCAGAACCTACAAATTACACAGCAAGATTGGACCAAAGGGACATTATTTCAGTGCTTGTTATAGTCACAAGTTCAGACATTTTCCTAGGCAGCAGAATTTACTACAGGTTATATTCTCTCAGAGAGAGAAAGAATTGCCTTTCAGTCTACTTTCACCAAAACAATACCAGATTGTCAGTTCCAACTGGCAGTTCTGTTGGCAAAAACAGAGATACCTCTCTGCCTCTGTCTTTCTTTCCCGAATGTTGCTTTCAAGATTCTATTTTGAGGTATCTGGCTGTCCTTGTATTCTGTATAGGTGTTTAGGCATCTAAATCAGACGTGTGTGTCCCACTCCAGAATAAAGTTAAATACTTCAGAAACCCATTTTCAGAATCCTCACTTTATTAGATAAAGTAATTGATATTTACTAGAAGACATATTCATTAGCTCTATTTCTTAGTCAGTAGTATAAATAATTGATAACAATTTTAATGAAAAATATATATCTAACTACTAGGACAATTTCCAGGTAATATATGCTGTAGTTTGCAATATCAGTCATGTTGAATTTCTTTTAAACATCTTTAAATAACCACCTTTAATATTCTATGACAGAGGAACAAGAAAATATGTGGACTTCTTCGAAGTTACACAAAAGTTTTATCCTCTAGTTTCGTAGAAGGTTTGTAGCATGTAAAATACAATAACAGAACATACACTGGACTGAAAAATAAAAAGATCAGGACAAAATGGATGACATTGGAAGAAAATATTTAAAATATTTTAGATGCATGTGTGACACTCTGCTGTCATATCTGGTTATTCATCAGCAGAAATTTTGCACTTGCAAAATAACTGCTAGATCTAGCCCTGCATTCTACCAACAACTTTCATAAAGTAGTCCTTAACTGCAAGAAATTATAGACTGCAAGAAATTCATTTTACTTTGAGAGATAAAACATACCTTCTGGAATTTCAGTCTCATTCAATGTGAGAAATTCTGTCCTATATTCCTAGATGGAGTACTTCTACCTGTAAAAATGTAATCACATTAATTGAAACATCTGTCTGACACAGCAATTGATTAAAGTTACAAATAAAAGCCCTACAGAATTCTCGACTGCACATCACTAGATGGAAATTTGCCAAGGGATATCTAACTGCCCATCAAGGAATTAGGAATTTGTAAACATTGAGACAGGTACAATAGATGGGTGGGTATGGAAGATAAAGGGAGGACTTATTTTTAAATGGTTTAAGCATAAAGAATTGCAATAGGTGTAGGTAATGCTGTTAAATTTTGTTCTTTCAAGGTTATCATATATATTCATCATTGCACCAAGCTACAAAACACATCCCAATTTAATTTGTGGCAAAATAGATGAAATTGACTGAAAAAAAATTATTTTTCTTAATATATTTTAGTTTGTTGTCTTGTTTCACAGAAATCTACAATCAAGCAAAAAACAAAGAAAATTTCCTATTTCATTTGTTACAGCACTCTAAGAAATCTAGAAAGCTCTAGCTGGTTTGTTTCTTGTCTCCACTTTCTTTTCTCCTAAATTTTCTTTTTACATGATTCACAACCTTGCTACGACATGCCAAAGAGTACTTGCTGAAACATCAGCAAAGTAGAAAGTTAATGCCACTTTCCTTTCCCAAGGAGAGATTCAGGAAAAAAAGGGGAAAAAAAAAAAAGACCAAAAAAGGGCCACAAACTGAGAACTGTTAGATTATAGAAGTTTGTATTTGTTTATAGATTTTCTGACCAGAAGGGATCATTGTCTTAATCTATTCTGACTTCTTGTACAACCAAGCCCATTGCAATTTCACCTGAAAATTCCTCTGTCGAGTTCATAGCTTCACAGTGGGACACAGAATTTTCAGTGAAAAACTGGCTTTCTTCGATTAAAGACTTTAAATGGGAAAGAATCCTGCATATCTAAGGGTAATGTTCTAATGATCAAGAAACATAACTATTAAACAATTGACTTTTAGTTCTATTCTAAATTTATTTAGGTTTACTTCTTACTACTGGATCTTAGAAATCTTTTCCTTATTACATAGAAAAATGTGTATCTTTGGAATACTCTTTTTTCATGTTAGATACTAATGGAGTGTAATCAGCCTGTCTTTTAAAGCTTAAATAAATTGATTATCTTCACTCTTTTGCTCCAAATCAGGCTTTAAAATCTCAGTAATTTTTCATCTATTACTTCAATATTTTTTTTAATGAATTCATTTATTATTTAGATCATAGAATGGTGCAAGTATTAAAAAAATATTGTGACACATTCACCTTTTTTCAGTCATTCATAACTGTGAAGTTAAGTAAATCATTAGTTTTCCACGAATTTCCGTAAGTTTGTGGTTATATTGCCTTTCTAAGTACAGGGATATGCCACTGACATTTTCATGTCTACACCATAAAAATCTAACCTTCAACAGCTGACAAACATACTAAAAGAAAGCTAAAAAAGTATATAAAATAAAACTCTAGTATCAGCAGAAGTAGAAAACCACTAATGAAATAATAATAATAA
>NW_009602967.1:3196-6860 GCF_000690535.1 Cariama cristata | reverse complement strand
TTCTTCATTCTCCCAGTCCCTGCCTTTGCCTTCTGTGACTTGTTTGGTGTGGCTGGAGCACCTGCTGGTGAAGACTGAGGCAAAAAAGTCATTGAGTATCTCAGCCTTCTCCATAGCCTGGGTAACCAAGTCTCCTGTTTCCTTCTGGAGAGGGCCCACATTTTCCCTAGTCTTCCTTTTAACTCCAGTGTACCTATAGAAGCTTTTCTTGTTGCCCCTGATGTCCCTGGCCAGACTTAATTCTATCAGGGCTTTAGCTTTCCTAACCTGATTCCTGGCTGCTTGGACAATTTTTCTGTGTTCCTCCCAGGCCACCTGTCCCTGCTTTCACCCTCTGTAGGCTTCCTTTTTGTGTTTGAGTTTGTCCAGGAGCTCCTTGTTTATCCATGCAGGCCTCCTGGTGTTTTTGCCCAACTTCCTCTTGGTTGGGATGCATCGCTCCTGAGCTTGAAGGAGGTGATCCTTAAATGTTTACCAGCTTTCCTGGACCCCTCTTCCCTCCATGGCTTTATCCCATGGTACTCTACCAAGCAGCTCCTTGAAGAGGCCAAAGGCTGGAGGGCAGCTCCTGAAGTCCAGGGTAGAGAGCTTGCTGCGTGCCCTCCTTGCTGCCCTAAGGATCTTAAACTCCACTGTTTCATGGTCGCTGCAGCTAAGGCTGCCCTTGAGCTTCACATTGCCCACCAGCCCCTTCTTGTTGGTGAGAACAAGGTCCAGCATAGTGCCGGTCCTTGTTGGCTCCTCTACAACCTGGAGAAGGAAGTTACCATCAACACATTCCAGGAATCTCCTGGATTGCTTATGCCCTCATATATGCCATTAGGAAAACTTCCAGGTAGTATTCCTTGTGACCAAAGATGGTTTCAGCTGAGGGAGTGGATACTGCTGAGCATTTTTGTGGTGCCTTTGTACTCTGAAGGACTAAAGTGGTTCTTAGCTGCATTTGTAAAGTCAGTGACTGCCTTCCTTGTTTAGTATTTTAGATAGAGGCTTTTCTGCATCTCTTTAAGTGCAGGAGATTGCAGAACATCTCTCCTTATGTGAAATGACCTGTGTCTAGATAACTGGTTTTTCCATACTGCCAAATAAAATCTGTATCTTTATCCACTGTTGTGAGTCGAACTTTCTGTCTAGATTATTTGTTTTGAATAGGTATATTAACATTCTGCATAACTCACAAAAAAATGGATTTTTTTTCTTTTGTCTTTTCCAAATGTAGCAGTTAAGCACCATATTGCTGAAATTAGAAGCTAGGTAGGCTGATTTGCACCTGTGGCAGGTGTTGCTGTCTATTCCTCAAGTGCTTGTTCTGGCTTGTCGTTAAGCTTAGCCCACCAATGGCTGTTTAAGGGTGTGCCCGTGATTAGCATGCTGTGGTGTCATTGCTGGTACTTAGTCCGTTTATAGGGAGTACAGCCATTCTGAGTTTATTAAAGATGAACTACTCTTGTTTACATAGCTTGTTTGTATTTTGAAGGTGTCCTGTGTAGTTGCCTCCAGATAGTCACCGTCCCTCAATTACCTTCTCAGCAACTGATCAGAGGAGAATTACCACTTGCAAAATTAGATCTGTGATAAAATGTTCCAACGTAGCTGCGATCAAGTTGCCACTTCATGAAACCCAAGCTGAATCACTCCAAACATTAGATTATGCTGACTACCATCATCAATTAGTTTCTAAATTCTGTCTTTCTAAGGTAGAGTTGCAAATGCATGTGTCCCACATCTAGAATACTGCATTTCAGCCTCTGAGAGTTCTGAGAGGTTTTTAAAATTGTCTGTTGCCAACCTGCTTTCTACTGAGCACACCTCTGGGAAGGTTTCTATGGCTCACTGGTTTTATCTAGTAGGAATCTTGAAACAGTTTCCACTCCAGAAATGCGTTCCTGATTTCCCTGGTCAAGATGGTAGTGTACGAAGAATTGAGTTAAGAGCTTGAAACTTCTGCTTTTAGCCAGATTGGACTGTCTTCAAACACATGTGGAGAACAGTACGCTATCTTAGTGTGTGAATATTAAATTGGCAGAGACCTGTATAATGTGAAATTATACATTATAGTTGACTTAGGTCCTGATTTTTGAGTCAATAGCTATATTCATTTGTGATAGACTACAGTAACTACTACTATCATAATCTTACCAGGTAAATGTAATACCACAGGGCATGTTGGTTTACAATCTGTGTTTAAAAAACCCTTGTGTTTCTTGCATAATAATATGAGCCTCTATTAATCTGTTAACATGTAATGCATTTATTTGGGTTTTTTCTAAAAACTGTACTTCAAGTTACTGTTGGGGTAGAAAAAGTATTTACTGAAAACCTTTTGAAGATTCATATTGGCAATACAGTTATTAAAATTAGCAAGGTCAGGAAAACTCAAGGTAAATTTGTTTTATAGCTCATCCTATGCATAACAGTTTAATGGTTAAAAAAGTGGCATACATTTGGGTTTCAGCAAGGGCTTAATCTGGCAAGGTGTTGAGTTTACAATCCAAGAGAGCACTTGAGAGCTTAATTTTAAGTTTTTAAGTAACTGTCTTGAAGACTTGTGATTAAACATGGGTTTCTCTTCAGTGGCTCAAAGGCAGTAAAACCAGAGCAATGTCTTGTAATCTGGAGCTTCACCACTGGTACGGGATACCACTGGGGCTGTACACCAGAGCAAGGTCAAACACTGAAGCAAGTTCTGTGAGCGAAGTGCAGTACTCCAGCTTTTATTGGCAAATCCTCAGTAAGATGTGGAAAATCTAGTGTGTTCAATGTGTCATGCTTGGAAACTGCTTGGCATTGGTATAACTTTGTTCAGATTGTAGCACCCACATCAGTCAGCTAATTCTCTTGATTTATGAGCATTTATATGAGTTTATTGCTTTGATAGACTACTTACGTGTTTTTAAGGCTCTAACATGCGATATTTTTGAAATATGCTCCCATCAGTAACTATATGAAGAGATATTGATATGATTAAGCTCTACAGAGTTGATGGAGAATGACTTATTTTTAGTGTCTTTCTAGATTCTGCCTATTTTCATTTACCAAAGCTGCTCAAATAAATAAAGGCTAAAGTAGTAGATTGAATTTCTACAGTAGCATAGAAGATTTTATATTTTTAATACTTAATCAACCTTGACTTGTATTAGTGTGTCTAAATGTATTGGCAGTACTACTCAAATTCAGCCAGTATTTTCTCTCTTCTGTAGATATGTACAAGTTTTGAAATTAGGTGATAAAACCTAAAAGTTTTGTCACCTAATTGCTTTATAAACCTAAAGGTTTATTTATCTGAGCTGTGTCCAGTCTTACTGCATTGAATAATTTCAAAAGAAAGAATGGAACTTCAGTGTTGAAGTTCGCATTATATATTGAAATAGCAGGTGTTATGTCTTCTCTGAATTGATGTGAAGTATGTAGCATTGCTGCTTGCTGCTTTTATCATTGCATCTATGCAAAGATACACCAAAATCTACATACCGTGTGAGAAACTGTATTTGCACACTCTCTAGAATATTTCCTAATCATCCTCTTTTCTCAAATAAATAGGATTCACATTCATTAAAAGTATACATTTCTTAGAGTAACAGCTTTTTTTCCCCCTTCCTTTGAACACAGAACATTTGTAAAGCTTTGAATTGGTACGATAGTAGGTGCACCTTTTTTTTTTTTG
>NW_009602967.1:0-3165 GCF_000690535.1 Cariama cristata | reverse complement strand
GGGGGGGGGGGGAATCTCATTTAGTTGATGAACATTTGCAGGCTTTATGATTTTGGTACTGAAATTTAACTCATTGCTTCCGTAAGATTTATGTAGTCAGTTAATATGTGGTTGATTAGAATTACATAGCATTTAGAAAGTTTCTTTGCTCTTATTCCTAAAAAAATATCTACAACACATTAGTCCAGATTAACCAAAGGGGGAGCTAAAAGGTTCTGTATAATACTAATCTACTTAATTATCATCTGTGGTTGAAGTACAAATATTCATATGATATTTCCGTTCATTTACCGTATTTATAACTCTAAGACTCTGAGAGTTTCAGAAGTCATAGGTTTGTCATTTTTCCCAGCCAGCCTGTGTAATACATGCATATCAGAACAAATAGCTGAATTACTTCTGTAATTATTTATGCAATAAATTTTGAAAACATAATTTTTTTATACTATTTCAGTGGTGTCCAAATATGTTTTGGGGGATTGTTTCCATTACAGTTGTAGCTGTTGAAAATCAGTTTCTTCCTGGATAAAACGTGAATGTTGTTTTTATCACATTGTATACATTCCTATATAAATAAAATACAAATTTATTCATATATATTATGCTATGTTTTCATTTGAATTCCCAAAGATTATTAGTATACTTTCTCTAGCACATGTTCTGAATTCTTTTACAAGCACTTAAGTAAATGAGATTAAATTAAGCTGGCACTCCATTGTTACACGTTATGTGCTATTGAAAGGGTAGGACAAATCCTCAAAATAAAGAATATAACTTTGAGTTAAATAATGTGAAGTTTGTATATCTGACTGTTAAATTTTCCTCATTTTTTTCCCCCCAAATTCTTACTTTTGGTATCTTATGTTCATGGCAGTTACTTCAGTATCCTGGTAAAAATGTTGTGTCCTCTTTTTGCATTTTGGCAGTCAGGGTCATGTTGTGGTAGGCTCCCCAGTGGTAGAGGGCACAAGACAGTACTGATTTCCTGATTTATAGGGTGCTTTGAAACCAGGCAAGTGTGGGATCAAAGATAGAGGGAAGAAACATGATTATAGGCCAAAATAAAGATTACGTAGAAAATCCCTGATGTTTATATAGCCCAGATATGTAGCACTGCTTTTTCACAAACTGTATGGTATAAATAGGTTAAATATTAATCCTGTCACAAACCATCTACCTAGCTACTAGGAGGTGACAGTTTCTTTAAAATAATCCATTAAAAGGTTTATGATGGCAAACAGGGTTACCATCAGACAGAAATTTTGAGTGTCAGGGGTGGCAAAAGGAGTGATCTACTTGTGGGAAACGACTGAGTTGATGTTCACATTAGCAACAGAAGGATTGGCGAGGGGGTAGAGAGACTGCTTTGCAAAAGGCCTTAAAAGTTACTGTTCAATGTGTAAATGTATGCTATGCTAGCGCTTGTCATCATCTGATGAGAGCTCTCCCACCACTAGCTCATGCACATAGGCTTTGGTGGTGTCTGGAGTGCAGCCCCTCCTTCAGGCTGTGCAGTAGGTTTGTTCAGAGAGGTCATTGTTGGCTACATTTAGAGAGTCCAATTTCTGTACTTCCGTTTAACAAATTAACATAAAACCTAATGTAGACTTTAATTCTGGCTTATAATGGTGGTCGTAACTATAATACCCAGATGCTGTCTTCCATTATTTGAGAATTATTGTCCCATTCTCTTCAGGGAGTCGTGCATGACCCGGGCTTGACTGGGATGTTGTGTATACTGAGAAAGGCCTTACAGCAGTGCAGTCCCACCAGATGCAAGAAATGCTGCTATACTCAAAACCAGAACACTGACACCTTACAAAACAAACCATAAGTTAAATTGCAACCAGGGTAAATATTTGAATAAAAAGGAACCAGTGTGGAGAAGAATGTGCTGTAGAGACTTATTAGCCATATCTGAAAAGAGCCCAGAGGACAATCCTATTGATTTTATTCTTATCTTGACGACCTTGTAGTTTGAGTTAATGGTTTCTAAACTTGACTGAAGGGTTTGCAGGACAGTCCTGTTTGTTTCCAGTCAAGGAGAAAGGAAAGTAATGTAGAGCTGAAAAACAGACTCTTAAGATTTTTTTCATTCTCTAAATATTTAAGATGTATTTTAATTTGCGTGGGTGTAGAATCAATGAAAACATTGTATTCATATAGTCTAGAGAAGACTGAAATGTAATTCATCTGTGTTAAATTATGTATTTCTCATAATGATTTAGAACTGTAATAGGCATACTTACTCTTACCTAGTAGAAATTCTTGATGAAGCTGCATTTTGAAGAGGAGGGGAAGAAAGGAGTGGGGTGTTACTGATCTAAACACCAGGCTGTGTCTCGCGGTGGTATTCATGGTGCGTCTTCTCAGGCAGAATATGCTTATGCATATCTATGGATACATTTATCTAGCAAGGAAGCCATTCTACTTTTGGGAAAGTAGAGCTGCAGAATCATCTGAGGGGATGATCTTTTGTGACAGACCATTAACTGATTTTAAAATTGTCACAGCTTCTGTAAATCCAGACATAAAAGCAAGTATGCAGCATTTCATTAGCACATTAACGTAGCTAATGTTAAGACACATCCCAATTTTCAGTTCCTACATGGTGTCATGAACTTCACCTTCATACGTAAAGTTGTTGTTAAAACTTGGATGCTGGGTGTTTTATAGATGAAGAGGTTGTTGATCTCTTGTAAATGTTAACTATCGGAGCAGTCTGCATAAGATCAAGAGGCATCAAGGGATAACGTAATTGCAATTTTGCAAACAACTGTATCTGTTTCAGAATGAAGATTCATGATAAGAAAAAATGAGACAAAATAAATCTCATGGTTTCAGCATAATTAAGATTTTTGCCAGTAGCTATTATGGGAAAACTTTCTTAAATATTTTAACCCTCACCACTTTGAAAGATTTGATGTTAGATAAACAGGATTTGAATTCAGCAGCTACTTTATTAAGTAAAAGCAGCTCTGATTCCCAAACTTGTAACTGACAAAAAGGACCAGAGCTGTAATTACCATATTTAATTACCTTTTTTTGGCTTTCCTGATGGAAAAGGAAAAAGATGAGAGGAAATTATGTTAAAGCACAAAGTGTTTTGTTTATTACTAAGAAGTTGAGGAAAAAAAACAGATACTACGTAATAATATATAATTA
>NW_009602966.1:23228-27638 GCF_000690535.1 Cariama cristata | reverse complement strand
TATATATATATATATACATAAAACTGGCACTTGGATATTCCAGAGACTGCCTCACGGAAAGGTGAAAGACAGAAAAATGAAGTTAGGATACCTATACACTGACTGCAAACCCTTCCAGTATCCTCTTTTTTTCTTCCGTTTTCCACAGGGAGAAAATGACTTAGAGGTTAGTGATACAACATACGGGACCTCTGAGCCATTATCAGTCTCTCTGGGAAGATCCCAGAGCTCTTTTCTCTTATCTTGTAATGAAGTGCAGCATAGTAGCTAGATAGGAAACCAAAAGCAGTAGGCAGTCATCCTTGATGGAACAGAGAGCTGCTGAAGAGATTATAAAACAAAAGTAGGCATATCTGCTGACTGCTGAGATAACTTACCCTGTATATTCAGTTTTTTCCACCTTTGGAAGTAAGAAAATGCTGACATTTAGATTCTTGACATTAAATAAGTATTGAGGTACAGCTGGCAAAGAAACTTCATGCCTTCCTTTTGTCCTGTGGAGAAAGCTGAAATCTTTCAGGGAAGCCCTTCCTGAGATTCCAGCCCTAGGGATGTAAGATGTTGGCATTTTGTTCATGGCCAAAGGTAATGAATTGAAACCACAAATAAATAATTTTTTTTTTAGGAAAACTGTGTTACCCCTGAGACATTGCCTCAGGGAATGTAATCCTCTTTTGAAATTTAGGGAGTATTGCAGTACTTTCAGGTCTTTCAAACAAATGCAGTTGACCATAAGATGGTGCAGTACAGGACATCTCAAGGATTTTTGATTGTGTGCAGTGATTTTAAATATCGGACTTCTTCCTAAAAGTGAAGGAACTGGACTTGGTGACTTTACTGAGGTTAATTGCTCTTCGTGGTGGATTGTTAAAATTTGATCTACAAAAACTATTTATTCTTCTAAAAATGTATGAAATAAGAGGTATTATGCAAATAATGGCATAAAAGGAGACCTCTACATAAATGTAAGAAGGAAGACGATTAAATACCCATTGATCTTAGAAGCATCATTATATGCAAGAAAAAGCTACACAAACCAAACCAGAAAGTGAATAATGGAGGATTAGGGAGGAAAAAAAGGAATGTGATATGGAAATACAGTAATTTTATTGTTGTTCTGTATTATCTAAGATAACTTTTCTACTGAAAGTACTGTATGCTGATAGCATTTTAATAAAGGGGTTGTTCCTTTTTGTTTTCATGGAGAAAGAGAATAGGATTTTCTGTGATTAAAAGCAGCTACCACAGATCTGTGCTTAAGAGATGGCAGTGGGGTTCTTAGCAATATGTGATGATGGGTGAGAGAGCAGCACTCATCAGCAGAACTCACTAGAAGCTTTGGCTAGGGTAAGACATACCTTCGGTGTGTATATCTTATATGGATTTTGACATCACCACTCTAGAAAACAAATCTGACCCAGTTTTCGGAGTGTGTTGAGCCTTACACAGCTGCGATGACTGGTTAGAATCCAAGTTCTGGTGTAACGCCGTCTGTAAGTTGTGTACTTCCACAGGAAATATTCATGTGAGGTCACTGCAGTGGTAGGGCTCTGCCAGCACCTTTCCCCAGCTCCCTCCAAGGGCTGTGCCTCAACTGCACAAATGTGGCTAAGGGCAAAAGCTGTTAGGAGCCTCATAATATGTGTGTGGCTTTGCTGTGAAAACCTGGCACATGGACTTTATTAAATAAGAAGCAATCTCACTGTTCCTTTGGAGGACTTAGGAGGACAGTTCTGCTGACCCTCTAAAAGCAGTAAGCATTCTGTTAGCTTTGACACTGACTGTGTGAAAGGGCTATAGGCATAAGCATTCTCTATTCTGGAAGACTTGAGTCCGTGACTCATTGTGCCTAGCCTTTGTGCTGGATACTCGGAAGAAGTGGTTTTCTGCCTCCTAAGTAACGTACCCCCCTCCCACAGGTAGGCACCAGTCTGGCTTGCAAGGACAGAATCATGGCTATGGGAATGGAGTTCTTAATGTCTTGATGTCTTTTGCTAATACATCTAGCTTTATATCTATACTCGGTTATGACTGATTAGGGCTTGATATTTTCAACAAAAGGCATTAGTATTTGTGGAGCTCCTGAAGAACATGATCATACGTCCACACACCTATCCTATTTAGGCATGCAATATAATATACAAAACAATTAGCTGTGGGGCAGTGATGATTAAGCAGCATAAGATCTTTCCTCCAAATTGTATGCTGCAGTTTATTATTTCTGGGACTGCAGTTCTCTTTCCTCAGTCTGATTCATTCTGAGTCATACAAAACATGTCCTCATTGAAATGGGGTGCACAGCAGCAAGGGCTGTCATGCTAGTTCTGCACCATTAGGTAATTGTTTGAGTCTTTTCTAGTGGAGATGTCTGTTATGCAGGCAGTATAAAAAAGACTAGGAGAATGTAGGCGTCTGGTGGGAGGATTCAAAGTTAGAGGAAAAATACCTATTAGAAAAACTTCAGCTTGAGCTTGCTTATTACAAACTTACCAATATTTCCATTTTAAAATATTTGCACAATGTAATTCGAGGTATGGAAATGATTGTTCCTATGCAGAACTAATCTTTAATACAGTGAAAAAGGACTATGAAGATTCAGCTATCTGGGGATAGATTTGAGGCCCAGTTTTGGTATTGGATCAGTTCTTATGAGAGATATTAGTGAAATTGTATTTGAAAATGTGTCTCAGAAATCAGAAAGTGGGATGTTTGGTGATTTTTATAGGTTAACTTGGCGGTTCTGCTGATAACAGCACAGCAACTTCCATTAATTGTCTTAATCCTTCAATCTTACTTGGTAAGAAGTTTAATAGGACATATTCTGATTTACAAACAGGGTTTACCTCCTAGTGTGAAAGGTAGAATTTGAAGTAGATAGCACTACAGTAAATATATTTTAAATTGATTTTCTCATCTACTGACTAAAATTCAAAAACTGTTTACTCAGAAACAGGCAACCTACTCCTCCACTGCCTGGAGAGACATCAGATTAAAGAAAACAGCCACTGAGGATAGCACATCAGAAATTAGGTATATAGTCACAAAGGGAGGTATTTATGCAAGGATGAAGCACTTCCCTCCCCCATGCTGTGAGCAAGTCAAGAAGGATCATTATGGATAGCTGAAAAATCACCTCTTCCCTCATCTCACTGAGGGGAAAAGAAGAAAGTCTGAATAGTTAATTGGGAGTAAGAAGTAGAGGAAAACAGAATGGCTGATATGAAATATGCTTTATTTTTCAAGTGTTAGTTGAAGTACAGTTGATTTGCTTTGCTTTGGTAGCAGCAGAGACCTATGTAAGATAGAAACATGAACAGAACTGCCTGAGCAACAAGAAGAGGACAATGTTAGTGCAAAAAAGCCAGAACATAACACTATGAATGAAAATATTTAAAATAAATGTAAATAATATTATTGATTTTCCTTTCTTAGAAGTACAGTGCTATATAAAGATAAAACGTGGAAGTCTGTTGTTTTACATGTAATACGTATCTTACTTATTTTAAATCCCTTTTTGCTTTGAGATACCTTCCATGGCTATGAATTATGAGAGTGTCTTTTTTAGCTGTGTAGCTTTCAGTAAAATCCATTATCAGTTCTTTGTTTGAATTCAGTTCACATCGTCTTCTCATAGGCTATAAAGAGGCTCAATCTGTTCCAGAACAGTAATCACAGTCCATTAAACTCTGTTCCCTGTAGTCTTTGTTCCCAGTTACATCTGATACTGTAATTGCATGTGTGTGAGAGGGAAAAAAATCTTTAAGAAACCTTGCAAAATTGTCATGAAGATTTACCAGTCCAGGCAAAACATATGCTTGCCTTCCTTTTAGAGTGATAATAATTTCCCTGGAAAATTTGAAAGTGTTTCACTTGCTCAATTAAAAACCAGAAGGTCCCACCCCAGCTGTCCTGCCCAAACCAACCCCACCCTGGAGGAGCAGATTTTTGCAAAACTGTATCTGAAAGAAGTATTCCTGTATTAATTCATTAGTGGTCTTCATCACCAACTTAATCTTCACACCATGAAGAGAAGCTGGGGAAAAAAAAAATAGCCTTTCATATTAACTTCAGAGATAATGGGAGTTCATGATCTAAAAGGTTGTCTCTGTAGACTGAAGGCCTGATATTTTTCTCCCACATCAAGCCTGTTTTGACCTGCTTTAACTTCATTGATTTCAGCAAGGCAGATTATAAATCTAGTGTAAGATCATAAGCTTATTGACATATTTAAGTTAAATAATAAATACAATAATAAAGGATGTTAGACTCAAACTGCAGCCTACGTGGTTTTCAATGTGTTTTCAGTGTAGAGGGATGAAGCATCTGAAAAATGGATGTCAGCTGAGCAGCCTGTCTGATCACAGCAGTTGAGAGAGCTGCAGAAGAAGTAGATTTATAGTATTTTTCCAC
>NW_009602966.1:20026-23197 GCF_000690535.1 Cariama cristata | reverse complement strand
ACTCTCTTTCTACTGTTAACAATATTCTCAGAGTAGTGGAGTATACTGTGGACAGCTTCAGAGAAACTAGGGTATTTTGCTTTTTATTTAGCTATGTAAGATAAATCTGTTCAAATGAAGAATACTGAAAGAATGAGTTATATCAGAAATGTTGATCTAATTAGCATTTTAGCCCCAGCTCATTCGTATATTTGACTTGAAATGAGCAACTTAGTTTGGTTTCAGTGGGCTACTCACATACAGTTCAAATTTTCAGTTGTTTTGCTGTAGTAATACCAATGTGTTTGGCAGTTAATAGGCTCAAGCCGAACAGTCTCGGAGCCATAATCAGCTCCAAACGTTGCACAGTGTGGCTTGGGTCTTTGGTCTTTTGTGTAGACTGCCTTTTCCACAACCTGCTGGACAGTAAATTCATGCAGTGTTGTTACAGCCAGATCTAATTCTTCTGTTAACCTTAAAGAGAAAATATTTATGTTTTAATGGAAGAATAATTGCAGCAAGTTTCAAGAGAGCTCTGATGCTGGATAGTAAGATACTGGTCAAGAGAGCACCCTGGGCGTTCTTTTCCTGCATTATTCTGCTGGGATTCATAGAAGCGCAGCCCATTCCTTTCAAGGCACCAGGGAGTCTCTGGAATTAGTGTTTCAGTCCCTTTTGAGGAGTATTGGCTATTACAGAATGGAAAGGAGCTTCTAAAGATAATATATGGGGAGTTGCCATAGATATTTCTGGTTTTATAAAAACAAGCACAATCAAACTGCAGTATTTACCTATTCTTTTCTTCCCAAAATAAATGCTTTACTGGTGTTTTCTAAAAAGAATGAATACCTGCCAGCAAGCTATTATTCCTGAGGAACATACAGAAACATGCAATGCGTATGCATGGAGGAAAGACAGAGATTTAGTGAAGACATAGATTTCCGTTTTCAGTATTCAATTCTTTATTCTATAACAAAAGAGAAAAGTCTATTTTACGAAAATATTTTGACAGTGTCCTTTTAAATGTAAGCTTTGATTTCAAGGCATTTAATTTGCAGCATGGTTTGGCTATGAAGCAGACATAGTAATTATCTGGCCTATTCTTCCTATTTTGTATAACAAATTTGTTTAATTGGAAATTGGATAGCAACTTGAAACCAACTACACTTGATGTGTGTTTGGATGAAAGGGGAAGGATCTACAGTGAAAAAAAAGTGTGTTACACAGTGGACAGGTATACTATGTTCTGGGGGCTTCTGGGGTAGTAGTTTATGAAAGCCAAGGGACATGTGGGTTTGTATCCTGTTAGAAGATATAATTCTGCTAAATGTGTATTAGGGTAATGAATAGGGGGTTGGACATGGTCGGAGACTTCCATGAGCCATCTGATCAGGGTCTTAGTCTACCATAGATGTGAAATATTTCATATTATTTTCTTATACAATTAATGAGGTTCAGCCCTGGACAAAAAGGAAATTCTGTGACATATACATGCTATGTGGATCAACCATTTTGTCTGTGGAAATGTATAATAGATGTAATATATTTGTAATGTAGCAGCTGTATGTATATGATATGTAACAAAACACTGGCAACTGAAGATTAAAATTCATTCTCATGTAATTTCTGTTGAGATGAGCTTCTGATTTTAGTTTAATTTGGATATAAGCCTTCGATAATTATTTATGTATTGAATTTTCAGTTTTATAGTTTGTAATTTCAGAGAAGAATTAAGGAGGACTGCATATGTATGCATTGGATATTTAAGACTATTGTCTGAAATTTAACAGAAGAAGTATTCCTTTGTCAAATTGCAAAAGAGGCTTCCTAACATGTGTTGTTCCAGAAATACTAGGAGAAGTACAAAGTTTACCCTCCTCTTTGTTTCTGTTCTAGAGGTAAGTAACGCTGACATCTTGGGTATCAAAACTATTTTTTAAAAACCAGTTTCATATTATGTTTTAATACACATAATGCATAACAAAAATGCATAATTTGAGAGGAAAATGTCATTAAAGGAATATTAATTTTGAAAGGTAAAGCTCTGAAAAGCACCTCAATTAAGATTCATTATTTATGTGGTATGTATGTACTAATACTATAGCTGTAGTACAACAAAATTTTGTACTGTTAAGTCCTGTTTCTTAAAACACTACAATATAGCAGCATAGCATTTTGTTCAATCAGCTGAGTTACACAGACACATCAGCCTGTAATACTGTGTGCCATTTTGTGTGCACCAAGTAAACTATAATAGGCACATAGTAAAATGTTCCGTATATGGAAAATGGAATCTAGGTCCTATGATGAAGTTCCTGTTCATTTAGGGTTTTCAGTATAGTATTTGAGAGTGATACTGTTACCTTTTACAAAAATTACCCAACATTTTTTATGATACTTATACTGGCCTCAAATTTCAATTGTTTGTTCTGAAGTGTTTCTGTAGGTGGTTTACTTCAATATTATATATGTTTTCAGCCACTCTTAGAAATAAAGATAGAGAAAAAGTACCTTTTCCCAGTGCTTAAAATAAGGGTAAATAAAAGTTCTTTAATCTGTCATTCTTATGCCTTTTGGGAGTGTATTGAAATTTGCCTTAGGAACAGCCTTTCAGTCAAGGATACACTTACTTTCTTCTTGCAACATTCTGTTTATATAAATCCATGCAGGATTCTGATTCGCGTATGCACAAGCGTTTTAGTATTGATAAACTCAAATTGCAAATCCTGCTCTGTCAGGGCGTGCTTCAGTGTCACACAGCACCAAGTGCTGACAAGGCCAGGCATGAGACGTCTAGGCAGGGTGTTTAAGTCTGCTGCGATGTCTCTGTGATGCTCTTGCCTGCCCTGCAGCAGGTTGAGGCTGGGCGTTGGAACTGGTGTTGTTCACCTCTTCCTTACCTAGGTGTTGCCACCTGTGCAATATATAGAGGAAACTGTCAGACTGACAGGTTCCTAAGGGATGAGAAGCCAACGGCAATAGCGTGGAAGGCAGGGCAGGGCCTCACTAGCTGGGGCCCCGTCCCACTGTCCCCGGTGAGGTGAGCAGGGAAGACTTGGAGGTGATAGCCAGTTTCAACTAAGAGTCCAGATCATCAGGCAAGTGCGTGGTAACAAGGCAGGTCCAAGGTCAACTAAAGTCAGTGAGCAGGTCAGGATCAGGTCCAGTGAACGTAACCGGGGTCTGATGCAG
>NW_009602966.1:0-19995 GCF_000690535.1 Cariama cristata | reverse complement strand
GCGGGAAGGTTTGTAATGATGAGTTGAGTTCTAGGTCAAGCTGGGAAGTCAGTCTGCATCAACAATGGTGAGAGAGGATGGAAAGAATTAGATTTAAATAATTATGGAGGCTGAGGGCAAGGAAAAGAAACAACTAGAAATGACATTGCACTCTGGGACTAGGATGAAGTTGGAAAAAATCAGGCTGGATGAGAAGACTTAAACCAGGAGAAGGACCCTGAGTGCCAGACACATTAAACAAAGAGAGCAAGAACCAGACTGGATATCATGAACTGGGACTGAGGCAAGGACTTGTTGAAGGGAACAATGCAAAAGGTCCAAATTTAGAGAAATGGGTTGAAAAATATACATTCATTGAAGAAACCATCTCTGTCTTGTGAAATGGTGGTGAAAGGTTCAATTTGTGTGCTCTCAGGAGATATTTGTAAAACACACCAAGACACATAAAAGAATGACAACCTGTCTGGTGTTACTCTGTTTAAATGATACAGACATGACTTATAGCGATGTCACTAAAACAGTGTATGGGGGATTTTGGATTTTAAGTTTTCTTTCATTAAAACTTAGTTTGTGTATGTATTTTCTTTATTAAAATATCACAAAGGTACCACAGATGAGATAGAAAAAAAAAACAAACCCAAAACAAAACAGTAAAACTTCTAGCAGATAATGTGTACTGCAGTCTTTAATTACAGGCTAACCTTCTGTTTTTTTTCCAGATTATGGATGATACTGGTTATAGATGGAGATCTAGTTTTCAGGATTATGCCTCATTTATTGCATGAATTGAATACTTCACAGTGAATATGACAGGGGATTGTAGAAAGAGAATGGGGTATCATGAAAATAAGCTTTACAGCATTTAGATTGGTTGCATGAACATAAGCATTTTTGATACTGTAAACTGTTGCAACTTGGCTGTTCCTGAGGGACATGAATCCTCTGTAGATCCTGTGTCATATGACAGCCTTGTACAGGTATCTCATATGTTCTATAGCATAGCACTAGACATCTATGTTTAGGCACCTGAATTGAGACTGTGATTTGTGCAAAGCACTTTAATATAGTAAAGTAACGACTATACTGAAAAAAAAATCAACAGGTAATTAATACTGGTTTGGACATCAGAGAAGGACTGGAGTGGAATTGTGTAAATTAGATTTAAGGTCTTGTACCAGACAATGTAGATAAAGCCAAATAGATGTTTGCTAAATAAGTATAAACCATTTAGTGTGGAATGGGGTAGGTACTCCATATGAGGAAGAGGACAATAGGAATGCAATTGATTATCTTCACACAAATGCTAAGATCAAGTTTACATAAGCACCACAGACCTCCATTCTTGGTTCTTTGCTTTAGAGACTTTTCTAACAGTTTTTTGTGTGGAAGCATACAACAGAAAATAGTGAGAAAATTTTGATTTTTCCCTATTCACAATAAAATTAACAACAGAGTTAAGTACCTCTCTTCTGGTGTGATGGAAAGTGATGCTACTGGTTGAAGTCTGTGTGGTGAAGAAAAACCCTAAATATAGCCTTCAAAAGAGTACATATCTAAAGGTCTCAATCAGTATCACAGACCCTCTGACAATTGCTGTAAGTATGAAACAATATAAACCATACAAATAAGAACATAGAGCCATTTAAGCTTAGGAAATACTGCAGGTGTATAATAGTTGAGCTATGGTGTATTGTCAAGAAATTCCAGCACGCACATATACAGGATTTTACTTTACAAATACTGACTCAAGTAGTCAGCCCGCCTGTTTGTATTCTGAGCACCTGGTGAAAGGTGACTTTGCATGCCATTTATTCTCTCCATCTCAACTCTCAGGCCACCCAATTCTCCGTTTATCTTGTGGTCCACCTGAGGAAGAACTGGGCCATTCCAGGTTGTGTGCAGCTGTGACAACCACTGTGAATCTACTGTTGACAGCTGGAAGATACTGTGGCATTGAATGACATGAGCTTTCCAGCGTATACTTTTGACATCTAGACTGTCAAATGCCCTCTTATATTCCCCTACATTAAGGGAAAAACTGTAAGAAAAATCATGCCAGCTTCACAGTAAGTAAGGATTCCCCTTAAACTATGAAATCTCCAAATAGCTGCAACTTAAGCATTCAGGATGGTCTTTGCTTCTCTAGTGGTGTAATACCCACAATCTGAACCATAAATGTGTCAGAAGCAGCAGTTTTGTTCTTCATTGGCAATGCCACCATTATTTTGGAATTGTAAAGATAAACATGATTGGGTATAAATTGCAAATAAAATGCTAATTTGGGCCTCCAGTCTTTCCTTTCTCTCTCTGTTCCCCTCCTCATTTCTCACTTATTTTTGGTTGGAAATCAAAAGAAGAGGCCAGAATGCTAAAAGCTTTTCTCCCAGCAGTGTCTGTATATACTTGTGTGTGTTATGAAAGCCTGTGCTGATTGCAGCAGCAGGAGCCAGCTTCAGGGAACAAGACCTGTTTTCTTTCCCTGCCATTTTGTGTTCAGAAATTAATCTTGCATGTGTGCGTGTGCATGCATACACACACATAAACACACACACACCTTGAATCATAATGGGGGCTGGAATTCACTTCATCAATGTGCTCCCCATAACTCTGTGTGAGCTAATCTCAGTTGTAATACACAATCTTTTTTGCTCCTGCAAATTTTGTTTTTAATACTTTGTTGATTTTGTGTTTCAGTAAAGCTAAAAAATACTTTTTTACATAGAACATCATTTATTCTAATACAGCAAATCATTGATCCTTCCCAGACAGAAGGAGCTGCATATGTTCTTTCTTATTTTAACAAAAGGCGCATGAGATGGAGTTTTCTGTTTGACAGCCCAGAATGAGAAAGGTGAGATGATGTGCCGGGAGCCAGCTGATCAGTTATCAGGGGAAAACTGGAGATGAACATCAAAATGAAACCTTAGAGATGTGATTACATCACCTGTGGCAGTGTCCAAATCAAGTGACAATGTCAAAAATTCCATCTTGAAAGGCTGTGTATAAAAAATTGCAGGCATGCCAATTATGCCATGAAACTACAGCTGTGCTGGCATTTTAACTGCTTTCAAACTTGTACTTATTAAGTTAATGTACTGGTAGAAAATGTTATGCTACTAGAATACATCAACGTTTATGGACATTAAGATAAGAAACTGAATGCCCATTTCATAGACGTGCAAATTCAACATGCTTTTTTGTTTGAAGTGTTCTTCCATACTCAGGGTGGAAGGCTGCATTTTCAACCAGTACTGGAGAAGAGTATTGATGAATTTAGAAGCTTCTTCCTTTATAGGTACAGGATTGTTTCAAATACAAAAACAATAGGCAGGATTTGAGGAAAACAGCCAGTAGTACCTGAAGGACCTTGTCATCCAAATTCTAGGCAGGATAACAGTATATTGGCTTAGTTTTTACTTCTCGATATGGACATATGTAAACCTTTTATGGAAATCTTACTCAGCATTTCTACTTCCACGAAGACTTCTGAGAGATATCTCTTAAATCCCTGAAGTGTAACAGCTAGTATTTCTTACAGGTTTCTTTTGTAACTGAAACTCTCACATTCCTGATGGGGAGGAAGAGGTGAAAAAGAAAAAAAGTAGCAGATGCAGCAAAAGATTCTTGCTTTAAATGACAGAAGAAAAGGTGTGGTATAATTACAGTATCTGAGGTGCTGCTGCTTTCAGCTTTTCATGGGATATTACTGGTGTGTGAAATCCATGCACAAACTGATTTTTACTGTGTGAAATGCAGTCCTGTCATGCAGCTTTTTTTCTTTTTCTAATGAAAGGGAAATGGTAACAGAAAGTTAACTGAAGAACACACTAATATTAGTGTTGAGAAATGAAGCTTTGCAGTAAGGTTGTGTAGGAATTAATTTGTTAGTTTCCAGTTGGTTTTTGGATGAAACTGTCAGCCCCTCTTCAGCCAAATTGACATTACAACCCAGTGTCTAATATCTTTCCTATAAACAGCTGTTAGAAACAGCATTTCTTCTTGAGCCTCTGTTGTCTTCTCAAAATTAGCTTTGTCAGATTCTGCAGTGTATGAAGTCAACTAAGTGATGATTTCTTAGCTGAATCATTTAAATGAATTATAAAATGAATGTTTAGGAAGATTTTTGTTTGTTTTCTAGCATGGTCGCATATGCCATATGGTCTGTGACCAATCTTCCACCTGATAACAATTTCAATGCACGAATGAGAAAGATTTAAAGGAGAACATGCTGAGGTTCTGCACTTGCAAAAACACATCTCATGCTGTGTGTATAAAGTTAATCTTTGCCTCCCCTTTTATCACCTGCCTTAAATGGAAATTTACAAAAATGGTAATAATGCAAATTATTTGTATCACTAACTGTGGAAAGAATTTGAACAAATTCTTATGTCATTCTGGGGACAGTTTAACTTATGCTTAAAGGACTCAGGACTTTGCTGAATTGCGATCATACTTATTCATGCACTTGAATATTCAAGACGTTCCTTGACTGGAATCTTTGTTAGTTTTTTGTCACATTTCCCTTTTCCAACAGCTTGTTTATGTAGTTTTGACTTGTATTTAAAGCAAAGCAGTCAGGTTAAAAGTCCTTGACAGTGTGCTTCTCTAATTAATATGTTGGGTGTTAATTGGGAAATTTTGAAATGACCTGTGAAATGCAGTATGAAACTAGGAATAAAGATGCAGGAAGAGAAAATAAAACATAATATCGTCTGATAGTAGAATTCTGGGAGTATGGACATAACTGCAGAGTTACCAGATTGGAAGTGGAATGAAGATATGTTTGGAATTGCTAGAGTGGAGATCCACGTTACATTTTGCAGCTTCCAACATTTCTTAAAGAGAATTACTTTTCCTTTGCATTTTATGATGCAATAGTAAAAATTATGATAGCCTACTATGATTATAACTCTAGCAGAAAAGAATGTATGTAAGTATTATTTTCTCTGTGTTTGGAAACATGTGGATATCTGTGAGGGAAATACTTCCTCAATAGAGATTGGGCAATTTCTTTTCTCTAATAATCTTTTCTATGAATGTAGTGTTCAGGCCAGCAATATTCAGGCCAGTGAAAAAATGGGAACTTAACTCTGTAAGAGGAAAGTCATTGAACCTTGGTCTCTAAGTGTGAATGTACAAAGCTGTGATTTAATGTCAAACATTGCACAAGTCTTCCAGTGGTGCGAAAGCTGGGGTAACTTCCTTTTCTGGTACAGAAGACAGAAAATGTTCTGGTAATGGTAACAGTGGAGGTTATTTTCAAGAATTCATTTGTTGTCAAGCCTATCTATACTAGGTAAAACTTTGTCCTTACTGAAGATACAGATATGTACCCAGGACTTAGATGGGGTGAGGATTTCATCCACTGTACTTACAGGCTGCAGTTTCAATGTCATGTGGGCATGTTAGTGACACCTGTTTCTAAGGCTGCTTACTGTTTTTTGTTTCATTAATAAACAGTAAAACAATCTCTTTATTTATCTATGATTTTATCTCTTTAGTTCTATATTATCAGACTGTATTTTATAATATCATTTATATTATTACAAATATATATACTATGACTTACATAATGATTATAATTAACATGCTTGAAATTAAGTATGAGCTTTGGCACTTTGTCACTTTCTGCTGTATATGAAAATGCATTTTAAAAACTTGAAAATATGTATGTGTCAGGAAAAGGAAGTACATATTTTAAGTTTTGTCATCCATTGAAAAAATTCCTCATTTCTAGAGATGACCTGCTGGTAGGACTTGAAGCTGACAGGATTTGTTTTGCCTCCTTCTTTATTTGTGCATGACATTGGTTTGTGTTTGGAAGCCTTATTTTAGTCCACTATTCTTAGTTTGTGTTGGATTTTCAAATCCTTTTGGGTACAAAGCCGCACGTGTTCCATTAACTAACACGAAGGATAGCAGGAGATGCCTCTTATTTAGCAAGTCATCTTTAGCTCAAATAGTCAGTGAAGCTAAGTGAGATTATTGGAAACATGCAATAATTTCATTTAAATATTACATTGGTATTCGGTAAGGTGGCTCTAAAAATGAGATTCTAATAAGCATGTTTGACTCTATGCTGAAGAGTGTTTCCACGTTTATATTTTTCCACTGTAGTTTGTGTTTAGAAATGTCCAGCTCAGAACATTTTAGTAGCATACCTGGAATGCAGTTTTGCCATCCAGATGGTGGAATACTGAAACCAAATTAGGATTCAACTGTTGCTGGCACCTTTAATGGAAGAGAAGGGCCACAGCTGGGCTGCAAATCAAAGAGGGAGTCCTGGAGAGTCAAGCTTGCTATTCCTCAAGAAAAAGGATGACTCAAAAGTGGTATTTATGGCTACTGGGAAGGATCATTTTCCTTCCTGCCTTTTCCCTTATGGTAGCCGCTAATTCATCTCTCAGTGGTGGCAGGAATAGTAAATATTTTCTAGGACTCTAATAGAGGTAAACTAGTCAACTATGACAATTTTACTGCCTGTTCTGAACTTGTGAACTGCAAACTATTTATAGCTGGCACAAGCCCTGCATTTAGGTCTAGCATCATATTTGGTCCTTTTAGGTTTGATAGTGTACATGTTTTGAATGGATTTTACCTTGTTTGTAACTGAATGGTTTATTGCAGGTTGTACAGTATATATACAGACTCATACAATATGTGTCTTTCTTGGTAACTGCTGTTATCTGTTCAGCTAATCTTTTTGAGACTATAGCACTCAGGGCTTATTTTGCCCTGAGGTCCCTTTAAAGAAAAAGTAACATGTACAGGGCAAAAAAATATCCATATAATGATGTGCCTAATACCAAAACAATATATATTTGTGAAAATACTTCTATTGTCATCCAGTCCTCTGCTGCTATCTGGTCCTGCTTCTGACCTGTTCAAACATGTCTCTCTTTCATGTTATGGACATCAGTTGTCCAATTCCCAGGGTTATTATTTGTGCCTCCTGTCCAGGTGCACTAGCAATAGACTGGTCAGATCCATTATTATGTATTAGTTTTCAGAAATAGTTCATTTGCAGCTTTGGTAGAATTAGGCTCAAAGTTTAATGTTTGGATTAAGAATTCTTTGGCATGTTCAAATTTTAAAAACCAGACTCTTCTTTTGCTTTTTTGCTGTTTTCCAGATTTTTATGAACCATTTTTCAGGCATGCTGGATCAGCTCATTGGTCAGCATATATCTAAAATAAAACTTGGTTTACAGAGTACCCAAATTTGAAATATTTAGAATGAGCATGGCTTTCCATGGAAATTTAGTTATTACATCTTACTGACAAGAACCAAAATATTTGCCTCCTGCATAATTAAATTTCACGCTTTTTTTTTCCTTGGGGAAGTTCTGACTGCCTTGCAGAGTAACAGGGAAAATAACATCACTGTAAATTATATTACTTCCTTGAAGGTAAGAAAATGTATCTTAATTATCTTATTTTTTCACTGATCTTTTTACTAAGTCGTGAGAGAAGATTACTTTAGAAGAGGAGAAGTCTACTTTATTTTATATTGGTGGATATTACTTGCTTTACCCATCATATAACTCATACTGGTGTCACAGACTAATTGCACTTGATTTGCCTGACATATTCAGTTTTTAACAGGTCCACAGTTTTTTGTTTGGTCTAGATTTCTTCTGCTGATGTTTTTTGTTCATTACATATTTAGACCAGAGTAAAAGTTGGGCTACATTTTTATTCCCTAGCTCTTCTTTCTAACCTCATTAATAATAAAATAATATGTTTAGGATCTAATTTTTCTGGTTTACTATGAAAACATCAGTCCTTACCAGTTGGGGAAAGCTGCTAAATACTTGCAAATCTGCTGAAGAAAACCTAAAACCTGTTGGCAAATCTACCAGGAAAAAACCCCATGTGCCATATAAAATCCTATAAGGTTTTCCAGTTCTCCTAATAGTATGTATTTCTTCTGTCTGTGATGTGTCTCTCTGCACAATGCCTAGATGTAATATTTTTTCCAGCTTATAAACAGTATCACAGATTGTATTTTGGTTTTATTTCTACCAAGCAAATACATTGTTTGCTTGACTTTGTCATGTTACTTGTGTTGATTTTAACTGTGTTTTTATAGTGCAGAGAGTAAACCCAAGTTAACCTTAGTCAATCTGAGGCTCAGGCCTTCAGGGAGAGACAAACTGAGAAACTGTGTTTTGAAATTCCAAGTGAAATACTTCACACAGAAGAAAGAATGCAGCAAACCAAATTCATCCTTTGTATGACTTAACTGAAGTAAATGAAGTTCTGTCACAAAAGAATTTGGATCTGCCAAAGATCACAAGACTCCCTCACGCCCTACTAAGTTCAGAAATGTTCATGTGTAATGGAAATGATAAACTGTCAAAGAAAATAAGCTTTTAATTTAGCCCATATCAATATTGGAGATTTAAGGTAAAGCAATAACAATACACTTCCCCCTCTATCATGTTTTTCAAGTTGTTATCTGTAAATAAAATATCTAGAGGAAAGTTAACTTTGATCAAAAAGATGTCTTTCTTCAATGTTTATATTTTTGGAGTATTCTTTGGAGAGAAGTATTCTCATACTCTGCATTTGAAGATGACGCTGTGTTCTGTATCCGGCATTCCAGCATCCTGATCTGTGCCTAAATCTCCTGTTACCATGTAATGGCAGAGGACCTGATTTCTTGCTCACAAGATAGCATATGGTCCAGTTCTCTTCCAGCCAGCCCTTTCATGCAGGCCTCCTTTTGTCCCTTCACATCACTGGGAAGGAAGGGAATGGAACAGGAAGAATCTGATCGGTATTGCATGTCTGAATCTTGCCCCACCATGGTTTGAGGTGGCAAAACTCTGCATGTAGATGAGCAGCACTCAGGGAACATCCTGCACCTTTAGTATAGCCCACTATGCAATAAAAGATAATGTTTTTGCATTGTTCCTAGTCCCATCTAATATGTGCTTGCTATTTCAATTTTTGTAACCATAGTTCCGTATTTTATTGTTCAGTATTTTGAATGCACTATCCTTTTGCATGCTGCTGAGCAAATGAATAGTACCCTATTATTAAATTGGCTGCAGAAATGTTTTGTACTTTAAAAAATGCCAGTCCTTACATTTAATTTCTATAAACAAAGGAACGTATGCTTTGCAAAGAGACAGGACAGCTTGGTGCCTGTGTATGATGTTGTGTTTTAGATGACTGGTTGACCTTTAAAAAGTGTGATGTTAATAAAGCTGCAGAAGGGATGAGGTATGCCAAGTAATGCAGGAGTCATAAAAGGGTTAACGTGCAGCTGATCTTAACTAATTGTAAGGAATGCTTTTTTTTCTTCCCATTGATTCCATTCTTACCATTTACATTCCAGTCCTGCAAGTTATTTGAAAAACTGTTGCAAGAGCAAAATTTAATCCCAGAAGATCTTGTGTAGGCCTAGTTTTATGCTTCTAGTTCTGATGGTGTATTAAACTTGGCTAGAGTCTGGCTTGGATGCAGGGGGGAACGAAGGTCACCTGAAGAAAGGCACGTGTCTTTAGAGAGCACGTGGACCACAGACCTGGTTATGCATTCACTTCCATATGAAGTGGAGCAAAACCAGCACTTATTAGAGAAGAAATCAAACTAGGGAAATGTTTATTTGGTTTAATATTTGTAACAGTCTTGTAAATAAAACTCACTACTGCCCTAGTTTGCATGACTGTGAGAGGGTCAACACAATTTTCACTCAGAAAGTTGGGTTTGGCAAAACGCAACTGCTACTATTTTACTGAAATTTCTCTGAAGATTTTTTTTCAGGTATTGAAGATAGTAAAAATCTTTCAGATTTTGGAGCATTTAATGTTCTAGTGGGATTTATCCTAAAACTATTTGCTTGGTACTGAGAGAGGGAAGTTGATTTTTGTAGCCTATCAAATCGTTAGAGTGACTTTCATTCTTTAAAACATTGCTGCAATGATACTAAAAATAAAACTGTTAGGATGCAACCATATTAAAACATTATTTGTGCCTATTATTTACATATGATATTTCCGTGAAACTGTGAGATTTTAAGTATATAATTTGTTCCTCTTTCTGCATGTGTGGGAGCCCTCACTCTTAGATGAATCCAGTCATACAGCCTGTTTTCCAGTTCTACTTCTGCAGGGTTCTTCAGGGTTCCAAGCTTTGCAAAACAAGCCAGAGAAGGGAAATGAGAGAAAAATTAATTCTATGACAGCCACAAATTCTTCCAATTATCTAAAGATTTCCCACAAGCTACCATGCCAGCTAGTGTTTGCCACTTTTTAGGATGCTGTTTGGCATGATCAGCTGTGGCACAGAGTGCAAGTTGTTTCGTGGCAGTCTAAGTCACTGATGGCAGGCAGTGCTACCAAAGGGAGGAAGATACACTAACAAGCAGTTAAAAAACCTTTAAAAGTTTTGCTACATTTTAAACTTTCTTGTTTTGGATGGGAAACAGTCAACTTAATTTACCTTTTTGTGAATGTGTTTCTCCAGGAAAAGCAAACTTCATGACCAATAAAGGTGAACAAATTTGCATGTTTTCCCTATTGCACAAATTAAAGAATAAAGCCAGGTCAAACCCAGATTTTTGAAAGATATCTTGAGATATTTCTTAAAAGCCTCCGATCTCCCTGAGAGAAATGTTTCTGATCAAAATGGTGCAAAAGACAGCACTTAAATATTCCAGTTCAGCAAGTAATTTTCCTTTTGACAGTTCCTAGTCTGCTAACCAGTATGTTTGGGCTCTGTATCTGTTGTTGACCATTCTGATTCTGTCTGTCTTTGCTGTCCATGCGTCTTTCTCTTTCTGTGCCATATAGCCTTCTATACATTCCCATTTTTCATCTAACTTTGTGTTTTCACTTGAGTGAAATATGCAAATACTAGTTCCACAGAAGCTTAAAATGAAGTTGTTGTTTATAACTAGGTTTCTGTCTTACTGTCTGATGATAATTGTTTTTCTAGTTCTTTCCTTCTTATCTAATGAATTGCATATTTGGGGACAGCAGCTTCCTCAACAACTGACAAACTCATTGTACATTTTTTCTATTACTACAGCGGACAACATTTTGTTAGAAGAGAATATGAATCATCTAAATGATTTTTAAAAATTTCTGGTAAAATTGTTAAATTATTTTTGTTGCCTGTTTATCAGGAGATTTTACAAGATGAAGTGTTCTGAGGAGGACAAAGACTGAAATCTGCTGGTGTGATGGATGAACAAAATGCCAAAAAGTAGCCCTTATTGGTAGGCTTTTGTCTTACAACCATGAGAAGACAGTATGTGATTTAGAGTGCTACAAGCAAGGATTTTCCAGATCTTGGTTTTACAAGAGGAGAGCATCTCTCTCATACTTTAGGAAGTCAGCAGAAGAGATAAACAGCATTTTCACAGTATAAGTCACTGCAGTGGCAAGGAGATTTTAAATTTAACAACTAGGTGATGCTAAAAAGTCAGTTGCAGCCGAACTATTGTGCTATTGTGGGCTTTCAAGCCTTATGTCTTGTAGTAATGTCACAGGTTTGGAAAATGAGTTGAGCATTAGAGGATCATAGAAACCAAAATTATGAGAATAGAACTTGGAAGAAAAAAAAAAAGCAGTGCTCTTCCAGGCTTTATCTATTTATTACATCAGAAGAAAGCCGTATATGGAGTAAACTGTACAAGTTTTCATAGTATTATCTTACTTTCTCTTGTCAGAACAGGGGTATTGCTTTAGTGGATCAGTCAAAGACCTGTCTGGGCTAGTACCTCATGTCCAACCACAGACTGGGCAAGGAACATCAGATATAAAATTCTTGTAATAGGAGGATTTCAGAGGCCTGCCCATACTACTTGAGATCACCATAAGAAATCAAGTAAGAGTTGTGAAAAACATTTCAGAAAAAAACCCAGCAGATGATCCTGGAACACTAGACGACAGTTACTAGGCCAGTGATATTTACTTCTTCCACCTTCTGATAATAGTGGTTTATTTGCATAAAAATTGTAATTTGTTCTTTAGGAACAGATTGTTTTAGTTTGAGGTACATCATTTTTGAGACTGACTGAGGTTAAAGTCTTGGCCAAGCTCATGTGAGAGGTGTATATTTGACACTTAAATATCAAATTCTTGCGAAGCAATTTTTTGCATGTACTGTATAGATTTCTTGTCACAGTCAATCTCTGTGACATCACAGCATTGCCTTTTTGCTCACCAGTGTTTATTCCCGAATAGTAGCAAGAGCCTAGAAGGCATGGTGCAAACCGTGGTTGAACACTGTCTGAATGAGGGGAACTACTTTAGTTCTCAAACCCTTTAATCAACAATAGTTTATTGCTTCTTCAGAAAGACACTATGTTGATATTAACAAATTTCATAACCACTGCTAAAGCTGCTAGTCTGTCTTTTTGGAAAAGGTGGTAAAAACGTGGTGTAAAGCAGTGATAAACCAAATTCAGCATAGAATGGTTTTCAAAGATGCGCACCAAAAATTAGCTCATACATAATAATTGTGGAGCTACTTAGGACAACAGAGTGGTATAAACATTTATACTAAATACTAGACTTATCAGCAACCTTCAGTATTACTGATCATTAAGTACTACTATCTGAATATTTACTGAAAGTACAACCTATATATGTTGTGATAGCAAAATAAACATGTTTGTCCCTAATCTTTAGCATTGATGTGAACTGGCATGGAGTGGCCTGTGTCCATCCTATTGAATTCTCTTACTTGTAAAACCAGGATAGTCACATCCAAACTACATACTAGGAAACATCTGTAGCCTGTGCTGGTTCACAAACCTGTTGTTTTTTGCAAAAGTGCTAGTTGTCACAGATCTGCGCATCTTTCTAACAGGGAGAAGGAATAGATGGTCAAATTCCTGTTCCTGGGAACATTGCCTAGCACTATTTAATTAACTTGTATACATACCTGCTGATTCTATTCAGACCTGAAACCTAGCTGTCTTTCTCTTTGCTTTTAAAGTGTCAGACAGAGATAGTTAACTCAGATTATTTTGTCTGTAACTAAGCAACATATTTCAAGTCTTATCTTCCCATTCTGAACCTTACAAGAGCCATACCTGCTTGGCATTTGGCTTATGTTGGACTAAATGTTTTATGGCAGTGGATTATTTTGGAAAGTGTTCAGAATTATTGTCTGGTTGAGAACTGAAGCTGCTCAGCAGTTTTTCAGTACTGCTTTGTGACTCACTGAAAAACATTAGTTTATTAGGACTGAAAGCTTTTCCTGTAAAGAGTTGCTTATGATCAGTTTACCGATGATCTGTAGAAGAAAAGCCCCAACAAATAGATTGGGCATTACAGATCATGCCTTTTCCCAACGCTTTCCTTCCAGAAAGAGAGTTCTGCTTTCTTGACCTGAGGAATGCTGCACAATGGTAGAACCAATTACTTCCATCTCTTGCATGATGAGAAAGTGTGTCCATTCATACAGAATATTTGAAATATTTATATTCTCCATCTGCTGTTCGGCTGAACCCAATATCCTTGTTTAAGTCTACAGATCCATTAATGAACTAAGCAGGAGACATTTTGGAGGCTGCCTCTATGTCTATGCTCTTTAGAGATAAAAATGGGTGTTGCAGCTTACAGACCTGTTACTTAGTTTGATACTGAGAAGGCAGGTCTGTGGGCCTTTCTTTTGTAGTAGTTAAGACAGTTTGGATCTAATACACCGATATTAAAAAAAAAATGCAAATCTTTTTTCTCTTCAATTTTCAGTGTAAAAGTCTCTATCATTTTTCAAAACTCCCCCAAATTAGGGAGGAAAAAAAATGAGGAAAGATAAATAGGAGAATATAGAAGAGGAAAGACATAATAACTTTAGCTGCCACCTGCTATCTATGTTTGTTTCTGAAGCTTAGCTATCTGGGAGTGAATGGCCTATGATAACGAGATCATTAGATCTGTCTTCCGGATCTGTGAACTTCTAGTCTGTGTTATACGTTGGAGAAACACCAAGCTCCGTCTGGGACTATTAGCCTTCAGGAACCTATCAATAAAATGGATTCCCTGCAAGTCAAGTGAAATCGACTCTAAGCTGGAGACTTAATGCTCTGAGAAGGCTTAATGCTGGGTTCGTCTTGAATCCTATGTCCAGTGTGGTGAGAAGAGCTTAACGTTGAACACCAGTAAGGCATTGTTTCCCCACTAAAATTATGTTGAGAAACTTAGAAGCAAGGAGAACACTTTGCGGGGTCTTTTTGTTTTTTTTTCTCCGATTCACCACCTGGGCTGCTAACTAAAAATGTAAGACTGGCTGCAACAGCTGCTACTGATGAACACCACTAGCTCATCTCTAATTAGAATAAAAGACTTTCTCAGCAGCAGTGAATCTGTAATAACTTAAAAAATAATAATGAATGCACAGAATGAACAAATTTCCTGCTGTTTGCTCTTGCTGTTTCTTAAGGTTCTTTGTACACCTTCTGAATTCTTCCACTGTTTAAAGAAATGCTTGAAAAAATTATTCTGCTGGTCATTTCATGGCAACAGCTGTTACCCAGATGTTTTCTATTGGGGATACATCTCTGCCTCACTATAAGTTAACACTACACTTCTACAAATCTAAGAAATTTAATTTTATTCAATTCATCTGTAATAAGACCTCAGGTACAATGTTTTCTGTTTTAAAGCTATTTTGATACTTAAGAGAAAGTAATTCTGATACTACATTTTAATTGGCAACTTGCTGGTGACAGAAAAACAACAAGCACACTAGCCATTTATTTATCATAATGGAGCTGTTACATGTCTTGGCCGAACTAAACCTCAAAGGAATTTCCTTAGATCCTCCTCGTCACAACCTAACTAGCAAAAAAAGCAGATGCCTGGGTTTAAGACAACATTTGTCATCCTCTCTCTGTTGTATGTATTTATGCTGAGAGGCATCAATTTGGGTTCTTCAGGGTAGCCAGCATTATCTGAACAACTGATTTATCTTGCAAAGGATACAGGGGTTGAACATGAATTGTGCTGATGAGGCATTCCAGGGCATGAACTGTGTCCCACTTTGTGACTGTGTCATATGCATGTCGTATGTACTTAATGACTGTAACAAGGAGCTGATCATGAAGCGCTACCACTAATGAGAAGGAAGGAAAATACTTTTGCAGTACATGGAAGATATTAGGGTTTATTTGCTTTTTAAATTTTTGAAGTAGATGAAAGTCACGAAAATAGTACAAAAACTTAGGTAGCTGTGAAAGGATTTTTGGTGCATGATGAACCGGTGGTTTTCTTGTAAGCCATTTTTACTCCTCTTCTGGACCCACTGGTCAATGGTTACTCACTCATCCTTTATCATTTATTTGCATCTTTTCTTCTGAACATTGTCCTGTTGATTCCACTGCCTTTCCTTTACATTGTCTCTTCCCTGATATCTAGCCCTATTCTTTGGAAGAAAAAACACACCATCATTCATTTAATGCCATTCAATTTCCTTGTCTTGTTAAGGGCTCAAGCAAAATTTCAGGCACTTCTGGTCTTGATGACAGAGGTGATTACTAAAATGACTGTAGTTATTCACTTTCATGATTTAGGATGACTAACTCAATTAAAAATTTGCAAGTAAGCCAGGTATCTCTCAGATCTAATTTTAGTGATGACTTTTCTGTAGACTGTTTTTACTTTCATAGTATACTAAATGAAGTGTGGAGTATAGACAATTGTATATGTAAATGATGCATTGTGGTAGTTCCAGACATACATAATCACTAGTAAATAGGTAAAACTAATTAATTAACTATTAGCAATTAATTCAGAAGCCTAGCATAAAGTAATGCCTCCTTATATAGCTGAACTCTCCCTCTTCCCATATCCTCATCGTTTGATCTGTTGGCCCCAGAAGATGTGTTTGTTACTCTATTCCCAACGTTCATGACAACTAACTTCAATTGCTTTCAGAATATGTTATTAAAAATGGAATATGGGTGCAAGAAGATGCCAGCTCCCTACACCCAACCTAAACAGCTGATCAGTGTTGTGTGAGGTATTAGAAGAGGCTTTTCTTGCCATCTGAGAAGAAAATGGATTTTCTGTGCAGATAGTATTTTGTGTTGGAGTAGATGTAGCTTCTATTGCTCCCCTAAACAGATCCCACACTCCTAGCCTTTCTGTAACTCCTTGCATAGTGAAGTTTACGGAGCCTGAATTCTGTATGGGATCTGTAGATCTTAGCACAAAACAAGGTGGGAAATGCCTCTGTTCCTGCAGTTCAAGAGGGGTAAATTTTTCCTGACTGGACAAACTTGCATGAATGTGGTAATAATGAAAAGAAAATGAGCTCTAAAGAGTTTTTCTGCAGAGGAGGAAAAAATGGATGGAAATAGAGAATAAATCTTTCTGATTATTTAATCATGTTTGTTGCTTTGTGGTTTTACTGGAATACAGAAGAAAGTGTATGTGTTCTTTTCCTTCAATTACCCAACTAATAAGCCAACTATTTTTACATTTCTTCATTCGTTTTGGTCTATGACAAGAGGAATCTATTTGAGAAAACAGAGGAAAAAGACAGTACAATAAAATGAAATGGTTTTAAAAAATTTAGATTTCTGTTTTACAGTATCTTTTTGCTACTGACTGTGAGAAACATGCTTCCTGACTACAGGTTCAAGTACTTTTGTCATCATTGCAACAGAGGAATTTGTATCCCAGCTGTGTTGCTAAAATTGCAGCAATATCAGTTTTCAAGCTTTTCCTTTTTTTTTTTTTCCCAAATTGATTTTGAAAGTACATGTCCCCTAACTTCTTGGTTCTTTTAGACATAAGGATTATAAAGAAATTCATGAAGTTGTCATAGAAGTTAATGGTGGAGTTCTTACTGACTTCATTTAGGTCTCGATTCTGTCATGTAGTCAGAAAGTTGCCAAGGATTTCCTTTGGGAAAGTGTGATGCTGTCCTTCATTAGAAGCCTAGAAAAAATTATCATCATAGGCCCTAGTCCTGTAATTTACTGTGTGTAGACTGAAGGTTACACCCATGCAGAGCCTCAGTGAAGTTAGTGGTGTTTCATGCTGGCATAAGAGTCTGCCCATCTACTGTAATTGAAAGATCGAGACAATGACTTGTAAATTATAACACTGATGGACCAAACTGAAATGCTAATTCTACCTCTGAAACTTTGAGGGAACTCAGTCCGGTCTTTACCCAGAGTGCTGTGAAAGAGATGATTGTCCAGCGTATAGATGGTAGGGATGTTCTAGATGTAAGTGGTGATATTCTTGGAAGCATTCTCACTGTGACTACTCTGAGACATCCTAATATTTCAAACTTACTGCAGTTATTTAACCTAATCAGTGTATGTAGAATATAATTGCTCTCTCTCCTGTAGGAGCTAACACAGGAAAGAAATGGCATAATTCTGTATATCTGTGTTCTGTAGTGACAGCCTGTCATTTCCTGTACTCTGCTAGAGATTATGAATAGACAATGTATGTAGGCTGAACATAGTTGCTTGGTAACCATCTTTTTTACTTTCTTAAATGTAATTGCCTCTTCAGAAAACCGTTGATTAGTTTAATTTCTTTTGATGTTGAAGCAATAAATTTGCCTCTAATTCCTCTGTTTATCTGAATAAATAAAGGAGAGGCTATTTGAAATTTCAGACTGTTAATTTTCTTCGACTTTTAAAGGCAAGTCATTTAATAATGTTAGTATGGACATTATCGTAATCACATTTATTTTTTCACTCAAGATGAGATTATATATAGCATACATTAAACTTCGATATTATTATACTCTGGATCATTTTTTTGTGATACAGGAGTGAAATGTTTGCAAATTTGACACCCTTCTATTTAAAAATCAAGTTTGTTGACCAGCTAACTGCATGAATATTATTATGACTGCAAAGCCACAGACAGATTTGCACCCTACTGTAAATGTTAGGAAAGACACCAGGTTAAAAAACTTGGAAGTAAACTCTAAAAACTGTGAGGAAAAACTGCTTAAGTTGGTGGAGAATATGTTAAAATCCCTAAGATGAAGCACTTCCAAAGTATAAATTCATTTGGTTATGAAATTATTTTGGTCTTCTACTCAGAACATATGGGAGTAAACTCAGGGACATGAAGCACCATAATTTTAACAGGATGCGGAAAACAGGATTTACTAAAACTCTACCAGTTTGCATCAGCTAAGGACTACACTCTGAATATTTTGTGAATATTCTTATTGATGTGGAAATCAGTGGAGATCTTCTAGAGTTTGGGTTTGGTTTTTTTTTTGTTTTTTTTTTTTTTTTTTTTTTTTTTAATTGATATCAGTACAAGAAAACTTTCTACATAGAATTTTGCTAAGTAAGCACTAGTTAGAAGTAAAATGCTAAAAATTAAATATTTCACTCTTACAAAAGCCTAGAAAAATTCCTAGTGCTTAGATCTCTTCCAATGGCTCATTTGAGGGGGTTCATATATTTAACAGAAAGAATCCTTTTCTTTTTATTAAATAGCTTAATCATAGTGTGGACTGTGGAATTTATAACATCTCACTGATGACCACAAAAATATTGTGAATAAAAATAAGTCTGTGTCAGAGACTGATAAATTGTTTTGCTGCTCTTTGCTTCTGGCTACTTTTAGCCTGAATTCTTTTCCTTCAACATTTCTGTTGTGAGCCTATTACCTTACTATTTTCTGGTGTTAAGTGCTTCTACCCAGTAATCAGCTGATGAAATCTTAAAAGATGAAAGGAAGGTGAAGTTTTATGTCATCTCACAAAGGGTAAGCCACATTTGCAGACGATTTTTATCTGCGTTTATTACCATTGTGCCTAGGAGTCACTATTAAGGACTGCAAAAATGGCATTTTGAAAAAGGGTGGCAGTTGTTCCTAACATCTTATATTGATCATGACATGTCAATGAGTGTCCAGATTTCAAAGGATTTCTACAGACTGTCCCAGAAGATCATTACTTTAAAAACTGCTCTTTTTCTATAGGGACAAACCAAGGACTATGTGGGGACTGATTACGAGGCAGAGAGAAGCGTTATCTTGAAATGGCTGTATATGCTTGTGCAGTATGCAGAAAAAAGTTAGGAGCTCTTTCTGAAATGGGTAACAGCAAAAACCACACGACTAAAATTGTGGGGTTTTGTGAAAATGTTCCTAGGGCATTCAGAACTGTATGCTGCAGAAATGCATCTGTAGCTAATCAGCTGTCCCTGACATAGTATACATTGTATTGCAGTAAAGAGTATTTCAAAGGAGGAAGACTGAGGATTCAAAACTTCTGAATTGCACAGTCAGATATTAGTGCTTATTGCAAAGTGCATATGAGTTCTGCAGAACATGCCTCAAAACATTTTGTCTGATCTCTGTTTTCCAGTTCTTCTCACAGAGATCACTTGGGTGGACTGTGCAGGTCTAGTAAGACACAGTGCTGGTTGTGAAAATGGTGATGAAAATGGACCTCAGCATTGTGTGAAGTATGGCAACTATTACCTGTAATTTCCCTATTAAAGTGGTATCAGCATATGGATTTAGCCCATGAGTTGGCAGGGCTGATTGAGAGGGCTTTAAACGAGGTCTGAAGGGGGATGGGGATAAAACCCCGAACGCTGGAGATGAGCCTAGGGGCAACAGGTCAGTCTTAAAGGGGAGGTCGGTAGCCCAGCTAAAGTGCATCTACACCAATGCACGCAGCATGGGCAACAAACAGGAAGAGCTATAAGCCGTGATGCAGCAGGAGGGCTATGACATAATCGCCATCACGGAAACCTGGTGGGACGAGTCTCATGACTGGAGTGCTGCAATGAATGGCTATAAGCTCTTCAGAAGGGATAGGCAAGCAAAGAGAGGAGGCGGAGTGGCTTTATATGTTAGAGAGTGTTTTGACTGCCTTGAACTCAATGATAGTAATGATGAGGCTGAGTGCCTTTGGATAAAGATCAGGGGGAAGGTCAATAAGGCAGATATCCTGATCGGAGTCTGTTACAGACCACCCAACCAGGATGAAGGCATGGATGAAGCGTTTTACAGACGGCTAGCAGAAGTCTCGCAGT
>NW_009602965.1:4006-15117 GCF_000690535.1 Cariama cristata | reverse complement strand
GGGCGCAGCCGGCGGGGCGATAACCGGGGCCTTCTGCGAATTGAGGGTGAGAAATGGAAAAAGAGGGTTAGAAAGTCGTTTCCATTCTGCTGAACTTTTGTTTTCTGACCGATAGAGGCCGGTAGAGGACTGTGGAGAAGGAAAGTTTATAACCAGCAGCACCAGGATGGACTTCCCTGCTACCCAACCAAAACCTGCTGCCGATGGTAAAATCATCTACTATCCTCCTGGAGTGAAGGAGATTACGGACAAAATTACCAACGATGAGGTGGTTAAACGGTTAAAGGTGAGCAATTCTGACCACCACCCCCTTCCCTGCAACTTTTGCTTCTTAAGGTGAACATTTCATCACTGGAAGGAAGAACTGCCAGAGTTCCCTTGTCACATAGTTGAAATGTATTCTTCTTGCCTGCAGACATTTGTGGGAATACCACTTCCTTCCTTTTCCTTAAAAGAGGAGGAGTAATTTTTGTAATTTCTGACTGTAGTCTTGCGAGTTCTCTCAAAGCCAGAGCTGATGCATTGAACTGCTAATATGTATGTGAAATACACAGTTTTGGGGAGAGGTCTGAAGTGGAATCATGAGTAATAATTGCAGGATATATTACTGAAAATTTTTGTTCATAAGCTAGGTTTTTGTGGGTTCCAGCACTTTGAGCAAGCATAATTGAGTGGGGGAAACAAGTAGATATAGTTAAGGGTATTCTTGATGGAAAAGAAGCACTGTTCACAGACAGCAAAGATGAATTTCTGGAGCTTGTGGATGAAATTTTGAAATTGTTTCATATGGAAAACCTGCCTCAGATTTTGCAATTTGATAGAATACATATAGTTTCTTTCCTATTCAGTGTAACTGGTGCTTGGCAAAGTTACTATATTTTCATAAGCAAAAGGGACTGTTACAAAAGCATCTTCTCCACTTGTGTGACAGCATCCTCGGTGGCCATGAGGCTATCTCTGGTTTTTATTTTTTCCAATCGTTTTTTTCCACTGGAAACATGAACTACGACTGTGATACAGTAGTATTATTTCTTAACTCTATGCTGAAAATAGAGAATAAAGTTGAGCATTGATCAAATATTGGCACAACTCGTTTGTTAATGCCATGGTCTTTGGACCAGAAAGTAGTTGTAACCTGGGATTTGGTGCTATGCCCAGGGTGGAGATGTGGTAATAATTCTTTAGAGATTGGAAATATTCTCTCATCTGATGATCTGTTTCCCATCACAACGGTGAACCCACAAAGACTGAAAAACAGAAATCATGTTCTTGGCTAGTCAGTTAGTACATAGAAAAATCTCTTACCTATAAATGTGGAGAGAATGTAGGCTTTGTGCTTTGCTTTCAAAGCATCAAGGCACAGGTCAGTTGTTTCTTTGAAAACGAGCCTTGTTGTCCAATTACAGTTTTGAAAATTATTGAATGGACAAGTCCAGCCTAGTATTTTTCAAAACTCCAGTGGAATATTGCCAGTTACCGGAGAAGATCCTAGAGTTTTGATTGTTTCGATGGAGGCCTTGAGTCAAAGTCTGTGTGGAATGGGGAGGAGTGCAGTTTAGAGGGGCTCATTGAAATGGGTATTTGATTTTGTCCCAGTTGGAGAACTTGCAGTGGTGAGCTGTACCTTTCCTAGATAATAGGAATAATAGAATTTCAAAGTCATGTATACGCGTTTTGCCAAATTCACGTGTGTGTGCTGGACATAATTTTCAGGCTAAGAGCAGATTTTTTTTCTGTCATTTTTTTATGAACTATTGTTAGGGAATTCAGATGACCTCAACACTGTAGAGTAACTTTGGGAACAAACGCTTTGCTGATGGACCTACCATCACTGAGACAACAGAGGAAGATTTTTCTTGTCTTACTGATACTACTTAATCCAAGTTTGAGGAATCTTTTTGGTCAGATAGTGGCTTTACTGAACCATCAAGAAAATAGAAAGTACTGTACAATTTAGAACTAAACCAGCAAGTATTTTTTTCTTTCTGTTTTTGTATAGGCGTATATAATCTTTATTTATGAAAGCCATGCTTCTTTATATCAACTTGATTTATAAAAACAAATTCATTTTCACATGTGGAGTATTATGATGATGCAGTGCTTGGGATGGAAACGCTTGAAGAAATTTTTTTCAGTTAAAAGATAACTTTCCACAACTTTAAATATGACTTAATGATAAAAGCCAGCTTTAGCAGAATGTACAAATTCAGGCATGAATCAGTCCTTGGAACTGTAGGATTTTTGCCGCCTTCTTGGCCACACGTGATCTGAAGATGCTCTGTGTGTCTCTTACGGAAGATGCATGTGTAACTTGGTGTTTTGGCCACCAGGCTTCGGGTTAGTTCCTGCAAATTTTTGTTCTTTTAGCTTGTTGAAGTCATGGTCAGCTTTATTGGTTACAAATTTGTGTCCTCATTAGCAACTTTTCTGATATCACATCTGTATTTTTGTGCCCAGACCTCTTCTCATAATGAAGGCTTTTCTTATTATTGGAACTTGAGACGTTCTGGGCACCTGTCCCAGAGTGCCTGAGCAGCAGCTTTTGTGCCAAGGACTTCTAAAAAGAATGTTTTTCTGTCCTTTCCCTCCTTCTGCTTGGGGTTGTGGGTAATAAAATGTAGGCCAGATTCTTTTACGGTGTTTTGATATATCTGTATGATAACATTAGCACTGTCCTGAAAATGGAAGTATTGAGAATTTTAAAATCAACATGTACCTTCTGAGTGATGTAGAAAGGAAAAGCCACTGGATTGCATATGTATGATGAATGAAACACCAGTTCAGGTGCTTAATGGAGTCAAAGGTGGTTTCTGGTGTGTTAGATTACATTGATGGGTCGCTGCCGCCTTAGAGTGGAACGGTATGTGATGCATAATTTCAGGTATTGAAGTGATTTTAACTGTGGTGTGCTATGACTAGGGACAACCGTCCATTTAATAGATCCAATTAAGTTTAACCAAACTAGGCAGCTAGCATGTGGCGGAGAATTGAGGCTTACTGTACTTTGACTACAAAATGATTTTTCTTTAGGTTAATGTTCCTCTTTACAGTGCGTCTGTTCAAATTATATAGTCATAGGTTTCAGGGCTGCAAGTCGAATGGTTGTCAATTTAGTAAGGCTTGTGGGAAGAGGTAATAACTTTTATTTAACCAAGTGACAGAAGTGGAAAACAGCAAACAGTTCTAAGGCACCCAGGTAGTCCTCCTTCAGTTCCAAAATCAAGTCAGCAACTAAATACAGGTTGAGAAATATTGCTAGCGCAATCATGTATTTCTTCCCGTAAGGTAGTTGCAGATGGAAAGAAATTTTAGAAACTCAGCATCTGCTTTGCTGCAAAGTTTCTCTATAACTATTGAAATTTTTTCAAAATTGACTGTATTTTACTACCTTGTCAAACTCTAGACTTGTATATTGTTGTTGGTAAACTATTAAATCTCTGATATAACTTTCTTTGGTCACAAGAGAATATATTGATGTCATTTATATAAAACCTTCTAATCATTATGAATAAGATTAATTGTAGTGTACTTAATTGTCAGATATGCTAAAAATAGCCCCATCAATCCAAGATGCATAGAGACTGACTTTCTCAGGGACTGACTTAAACAGCCTTTGTAGGCAAAGCCAGAACTGCCACTGAAAGAAGTGGGTCTCTCTGCTGCTTGTCCCAACCTCTGTTCTGTACCATCTCTACAAGCATTTTGTTTTCCCACATGCCAAAATGGATGGCTGAACAGATGTGCGTTAAAACTTAGGAGGAAGAAAACAAAACAAACCTGTATTAATTTTAGCCTAAGTAATTTTCTTGCCTGATTTATCATGAGAGCTCACAAATACTTGTGCTGGCGTAGGTGAAAAAGCAACTTCTTTCTGTGGCAGCCCTGCCTTAGAGTGTTGAAGGAACTTCAGAGTCGATTTAAATGTGCAAGTTTGCAAATACTATCTTTTGAGATAGTTTTGCAGAAACAATGCAAAAGTTCCCATCTCTATCTCGCCTGCTAGATTTTTTTAAGTAAAAGAAATAATGCACAATGACAAGACAGCTTTGTACCAACAACTATACAGTTTGGTAAAGTGTATGACAAGTCTGTAGAAAAAGAAAATATTTATAGTGCAACGTTTTATTTTACCTGTAGATATCAGTGTAAGCAACACTAATTCATAAAATCTGTAAAAAGACATTTAATCAAACACTAAAGATGCAAAAGTGCAAAAAAACAGGGGAAAAAAAAAAAGGAAGTTTCTGAATCCTTCCAAAGGAAAAGGAATGATAAATTAGTTTCAGCATAGAGATTTTTTAACGAAGGCTTAAGGCAGTGTAAAAACCTGGTTTTGTGAAAGTAAGACTTTAGTAGGTTTGAATTTATTGAGAGCGGTGTAGTTCTTTATCATAGCTGGGGTTAGTATTCTGTTTTCTATTGGGTTTTTTTGTTTGGTTTGGGGAGTGATTTTCTTTTTATTTTTCAATCAGTCCAGTAGTCTTGTTACTTTTTCCATGGTGACAGTCCGGCAAGGCATTTTCTGTGGAAGTTTGTTTTGATTTCCAACCTCCTCATGCCCACTTCCACCCTCTCCCCATTTCTCCCCCTGCCACCCCACCCGAAGGCCTAGCTTGTGATCATCTGGAGAAGTTAGCACTCCTAGCATGCCTTGAAGTCTTCTTTATCTTGTCGCATGGCTTTTCTTAGTTATCTGATATGTATTTGTGCCAGAGTGTAACAAACATTCCCTCTTCTTCTTCCCATTGTCTTTGTGCATGTTCCTCCGGTTATTGGATGTTGGCCGCTTTGTAGTTGGGCATGTTGTGTCTTTATCTTTGGAAGATTATCCTCATATCACAAGTGATAGTTAATGCTAATAATTTATCATATTATGCATAGGTGGTTTTTAGGCATCTGTTAGATAATGTTAAAATTGAGAAAAGTTGCTTGTTTGCTACTTAAATGTTTTGGATAGGCTGGAGGTATGTGAGAGGAAAAAAAGTTTCTCTTTACTCACCCTGATATTTCTCTGTAAGTTGACGGCCGCTCTCTAAGATTGTGTAGTTAGATGGACCTTTCATCTGACCTGGTTATGCTTAGGTAGTTATTTTGAATGCAACTAAAAAATACGAATTAGAGTATCATCTGGGAGAAGAAAATCTATTTGCTATTGTGTCATACATGAGAATTTGGTATGTTTGAGGGGAAAAGGTATACATATTAAGCATGTTGGATTGTATTAGTTAATAAATACTATTTGCTGGCAAGTCTTAGGTGACATGGGTATTTTCATGGCTTAGACCTCTGACTTGCATGTACTTACATGCTTGTATTTAATAATTATAAGTAGTTTTGTGGAGGTCATATAGACAGGTTACAGAAATGATCTGCAGTTAATTATTTCAACAATTATAAAACTTCCATTAATTGTATTTAACTGCAGACTGCAGTTTGCAACGTTCTTGAGCTATTGCTGGCCACATAAGCCTAAAGCCAAATTTCTAATTTGATTTTGCTTGTAGTTTAATCTTTTTAATTAGTTTGACTCTTGTAACAATCAAGTTTTTCATTAACTAGGACAGACCACTAGTCAGAGAAGGAGAAATCTTGTTCTGAATTTTTTTTTTCCAATGGAATATTAGCTGTTTGCTTTGTAAATGTCCCAATTTTATAAATCCTTTGAGAAATGGACCACGTAGTCTCACCCAGTTCACTCAGATGTTACCAAATTTCAAATTGATTGATGATGACACCCTTTGTATCTGATAATTTTCTTTTGTTAGAAGTGCATTCAGTAATTAATGGCAATTTCACATGTACAGTGTTATTCTAATAGTTTCCCAGCAACAATAGGATAAATATATTGTGAATGAAAAGAACCCCCAGTTTGAAAGGGGAAAAACCCAAGAGGTTACTGAATTAGGAATGATAACTTCTGATGACTGGCCACCAAAGTGGACAGACTAGTTCAGAAGTCCTTATACCCTCATTTATTCTGTTTTAAACCTCAAAGAATTTTTAATTTTATTCTTGCGCTAATGCTTTTTTGTGAGGTGAGGACATGATGTTAATTGCAGTTGGAAAAATGGGGAACCGAGGAGCTACTGAAAGGGAAAAAAACAAATGCAAACACAAGACAGACAAGCTGGCTTCAAATACCTGATTTGGCATTTCTAAAATGTGAGTTCTGAAGTGACTGTGCATTCTGTTGCACTTTACATGTTCAGACCACAAGTTCTTTTGAATTCAGGTACATTTCTGAGTGCCTTTCACTTCTGTAAACCAGGCCTCATCGACTCCTTAAGAATCCAGAAAATGAGAAACATTTTCTGTGAAAACTTTGTTATAGGCTGTTTAACAAGCATCGTATAGAAACTTTCTAATAGGTGGGAGGCTAGCATGCAAGTCTTCAGGCTTAACTGTTTTAGCTTCAATAAATAAGAAAGATGGCCTTGAGGCAATATGCTCCTGTACCAAACAACCATGATTAACTCCAGAGCAAGTCCTTTCTATGGACTGAACAAAGTAATGGCTTCAAGTTTTTGGTTGTTATTTCTGGTTTTGGTGGGGTTTTTTTGTTGTTTTTTTTAAGGGATTAAAAAAAGCAAGCAATCACTTACCAAATACCATATTAACGTTAGGTTTGAGGAGACTGCTTAGAGGTTTGAGAAGTATAGGTTTGTTTACCTTGGAAAAGAGATGAATAAGAGTTGTTGTGATAAAAGCATACGAAATAATGAATGACAGATAGTAAATGAGGAATTTCTGGTTTTGCCCCCTTCTCCTGATGAAAGAGCATTCACTGAAATTGAAACTTAAAAAATTGTTGAAGGCTAAATATTTCTTAGGGTCGTACTGGAAAGTTGTGGCAGAGCAGAGCTGAACTGATGTTGTCTTTAGTGTAACTGACATGCTTTAATCATATAAATCACTTACTTTAGGTGTATGTGCCTGTCAGTATGTATTTTTATGGTATGATGTGGGAGACTTTGTGTATTCGAATAATTTAAATTAAGTTTGGGTACAAAATGCTTGATGCATCACTGCATTCTTACCAGCAGTTTGTATGCATAAGTTTGCAAAACAGCAGGAGCCTTAGCTGCGCTGAAAGACTCATAAACGAAGTGTTAATCTTACGACAGCACTATGAAGTGAAAGAAAAATTATCTCTTGGTTTGCAGACAGTAATATGGAGATGATTGATAGGCAGGGAAATCAAACATCATCTGAGGTTTCTTTTCTTCCTTGTCTGTTTGACTCAATTCGTATTATTTAGTCTGCTTAATGCTTGTGTGCATCTTTTGCTACCAATAAGAAAAACAACAGACAAAATAATCAGCAGAATATTTGTTCACAGTATATATTATATCCATATTGCTAGTTAAAGAAACCAAACTGTTGTCTAGTCCCCAGTCTATGTTAAACATTCTTCATATATGAATTTTTTCCAGACTGCAATATCTTCTTAATCACTGTTGTTACCTAGAAATCTAAAACACATGCTTATTATTGGTGTCACTCAAAGCAATGTGTGTTTGCTGGCTCTGCAGCTGCAGTAAACTAATGAACTGTATTCCCACTGCTGTGCTGACATCAGAATTTGGCTGTTGCAAAGATGTCTTAAGCATGATGAAGTACTGTTAAAGGTAAACAAAGATAAAATTGGCACAAAGTATGTTCCTGCTTAAAAATGAAGGTTGAAAACTTTGTGGTACCTAGACAGCATGGCATTTCCTACACAGATGTTTTATTTATGTGAGACAGATGATACATACTTACCTGATGGAGATGTCTGAGCTGCAGTGTTGGGATCAGTCTTGCAGCCACAGTGGGGGGAAAAAATCCATTCAAATTTACTGTGAAGACTAGTCAGCCTTTTTAATGTCTTAGTTATTGTCAAGTGAGTTCCCATTTCTTTCTGGTTGTTCAGTTATATTACCTAATCTTAATGGTACTCTATTGTCTTCCATGAATAGAGCCTGTCACCTTTTGCTGAAACACTGTTTGGTAGTCAGTAGCAATTTTAGGCCTTATATTATGTTTTTAGTGTTGTATTCTAACACCTCATGGTAGAAATTATGATATCTATCTCCAGGAGATTTATCAAAACTTTCTAAGCTGTTGAAGCAAAGAAAAGGTTTGTACTGGCAAAATGCATTCATAAGCATTAAAGAGACATATGTCTTTTCCATATACAAATAATTTTTTAAACTGATACAGACGTTGAAGATGAAAGAGGAGAAAACATTTTAAAAGGAGTTTGGAGAAATCAAATATTTCTGGAGTCTTCCCCCACCCCCTGCTTTGCTGGCTAAAGCACCTGAAAAATGCACATGCTTAAAAAAAAAGTAGTTATGTTAGTGTTTAGTAGTATTAGCATTTGCACAGTCATTAAAGAATTTCTTTTTCTCTGCAGTTGTAGTCTCCATCTGTGTTACGGCTTTCTGTGGAAATAATCTGATTGACCGTCAGGGAATAGCTTTAGATCTGCAGGAGATCTGAAAGTTTACAATATTATTTGTAATATTGTGTAACTTACTGATATTTAAACAATTTTATCACTGCATCTAACATGAGAGACCATTGAAAGACCAACTTCAAACTCGTACTAGTTATGAAAATCTTATTACTGTAGTTTTAAGTTCCTGAGAATTAGTCTCTCAAAAATTGAAAGAAAACATTTGTGTTTTTCAGTTTACTTTGTATAGATGATAGCGCTTTATCTGGACAAGTGTTTTTAGCTTGCTTTCCTAATGAAGTAAGGTTTTTATCTGATCAGCCAATCTATTTTCCTTGTTAGTGGTCTTCCCTGGTTACATTAGTTCAAAGCTTGCTCGCAATTGGGCAAAGGTTTCAGAGGTGCAAGATTTGTCTAGTTGGTGCTGAGCAGAATAGAGACATCCAAACCTTGTTTATACAAAGGAAAATGGAGCAGCACTGTTAAACGTTTCCAAAGACAGCAGCCCGTGTGCTAGCTGGAATAAATTCAACTAATTCCCACATGGATGTTTCAGATGTTGTAGGGGTTGTGCTGCCCCCTCCCCAGCTCTCCAGGCACGGCACCCAGAGGGAAGTGGGCAGGTAGTGCAGGAGGATGAGAGTGAGGGATGCAGAAGGGAGGGAGTTGGCAGCCCTCTCGGAGAAGAGTGACGGGGAACAGATCTGTTGGAAACCAGCCATCGTTCATTTTGCTGCTTATGATAAAACTCATTTCATATAGCAGCAGTAAAGGAGATAAACAGCTAAAATAAAGCACAAAAACTTTTTTAATACTCTCTTAACCCACAGACTGGTAGAGGGCTTTGCATGGTATTTGAAAATATTACTGAGTTTTTAACTTAAAGTGGTGGTGTTTTAACAACTAAAAATGATACCTGCATTCCTTGATCATCTTGATGAAAATTGCTTATGCAATATGCTATTACAGAAAGGATAAAGCAAAAATGAAAAAAAACCCCAAAACCAAACTCAAAAAACCTCAACCCCCAGACCACTCAAAAGTAGCTAAAAATCTCAAAAGATGATCAATAAGTTCTTTATTTAATATTTTCTATGGTATTTTTCTTACATAATTTGTTTTTTCTGTTTATTTTGGTTGCTTAGAATTGTGATGATGGTACAAATGCTGAAGCAAAATGTGTGCAGTGTGAAAGTAGAGTTGAACTTAGGAAGTGCTTGATAGAAAGAAAAGTTGCAGCTTGAGCCTTATGATGATACCATAGTGTGGATGTGAAAAGAAGTTTGTTAAAATAAGTTGTTCCTTGAAAAAAATAAACTGATTGACTTCACTTGTGTTACCGATTTAATGAAAGGAAAATGCTGTTGGATATTTCCTCTTAAAATTTTTACTCTACCTTCAGGTAGATAGAGTAGTCAAGGTAGGGTAAATACTTTTATTTTAGTATCATGTTGTGTTTTAACTGGGTTCTTCTTTTGTTACTATTTGAAAATATATGCATGTACTTAATTACCCAAAATGCAGTAATAGTTGTCAGTAATAAACGCATTATTGAAATCTGAATAATAAACTCATTATTGAAATTTAATCAAGCCATACTGATGGTTTAGTAGGGAATTATTTCAAATTAAATTTTGAGGAATATAAAAATTGTTCTTTTCTTGTGATTTTAGAGTAAAACCTGATTCTCAGTCACTTAACTCTCACTGACTGCAGTGCCTTTCTGAGGGCTTTAGTCCTGATGTCCTAGTCAGTCAGAAAGGATATAATTTTTCTTTAAAAACTTTGTTTACATGAAACAGTGAAAAGGAATCATTCGGAAATTATACTACTTTGTTCGTGCAGTGGCACAATGTATTGTAGAATAAGTGAAGGAAAGTTTAACTCTTAAGCTGTTGGAGCAATAAGAATGAAATAAAGTAAACTCAATACTTACTTTTGATGGTAGAAACAGAATTCAGCATTCTGGGGGAGGTGGAAAAGGTTACCCTGTATGTTTGTTTTTTGACAGGTGGTTCTTTCTCAGCAGTAAATTGCTGCAGAGTTAACATTGATTCACTTACAAAGCACAACAAAGAAATGCAAGGCAACTTTAAAACTTTTTGCTGAAAATACATGTTTATTTAAATACCTTATTGAGTCATCCTTTGTAAACATAGTTGGCATGTGTCAGTGTTTCTGAAAAACTTCTAATCTGTCTCTTCTCTAAAGCTCCCACTTCTGCTATCACCAGTAAAATTCCAGTGGCAAGAAAAGAAGTACTGTTTTTGCTTGTGTGTAGTCAGTAAATGAAGGTCTAAGAGTTGCATTTGTGAACTGTTAGTGACTTTTTTTGTTAAAAATATATGTAGAATATAAAAGTAGACATAACTCTGCAGCTGAAGGGAAGCTGGGAAATCGGGAAATAAGATTTCAGCTTTGTTCCAGTTGGAACTGGTAGTCTCAACTGCTGTAAAATCATGAGAATTTTGCTTTAGGAAATGGGAGGGTTCACCAAGTACAAAAACTGTATCTTTGTAGAATATATACACATTGGTACAACTGGAAGTAGGTCAGTAGAAAACCTAGTAAGTTGTTAAAACAATCCCTTTGAACTGGGAGTGAAAATCAAGTTAAAAGCTATGTTTCTAAACCTGAGCTGGGAAAGTGGGGGTGGCATGTAATGTTTTCC
>NW_009602965.1:0-3975 GCF_000690535.1 Cariama cristata | reverse complement strand
AAAGGTGCACTCTTTCAGCCCTAGCCTTTGTTTCCCTTTAAAGGTTAAAACACCTTCAGTCAGATTACACAGTAAAAAGACTGGCATTTAATTTTGTTTCGTTTTGACATCTTTGCCTATTGTTCTTAGTTTAGGTTTTTCTGCGAGTTGGAGCATTCTGGTCTGAGTTGGATTTGTTATGTAGATTAAAGCATACTCATCCTAGAGTTGCAGCTCTGTGTGCCATTCCATTTCTGATGCTAAAATTTGTTTCTGATACCCATATACATCTGTGAGGAAGCAGTTCTCCACTACATTTTGTCTAGCAGTGAAGGTGGTTTGAGAGACCTCTTCAGGGACTCTCTTACACTGACTCTACCTCCTGAGAAATCGTACTGTGGAGCTGTGCCCTAATTCAGACCATCTTGAGACTCTGCAGAGTCACTCTGACTTCAGTCTGTATATGGGCTTTGATGAGTTTAAGTTTCTGGATACTATCTGATGTAATGCCTGTCAACACTTTGATTAAAAGCCTGGCAACATGCAGCATCCCCATAAAATTAATTTTAAAACTAGCCTCAAAATTTTAGCAATGAGGAAAATATTAATTGCTAGTCTTTTTAGAGGATGTGTTGAGAGTTTTCCTGCTGTTTTTCATCTTTATCAATCTTCTGCTCAAAAACAAAACTATGGGCAAAAATAATTTCATCAGCAAGGTGAAAAGGTGGAGGGATAAGTAATGACAGATTAGTTCTGCAAGGTGTTGCGAGTCAGTTTAGTAATCTGAGCTGACCCACATAGCAGGTGTTTTAACATAGTCAAAAGCAAGTTAGATTATCTAAAAATTTAAAAAATGCAAGTCTTCCTTACAGAGCGCCAGAATTGTGTTTTGGAAGCTTGTCGTCCTGACACTGTTGTACCTGACTACTTTGAGTACTCTTAAGTTGACGCTGCTACTGAAGGGAAAAGTTACTTGTCTTCAATGCTGCTGCCATTGCTGTTCAGGGAGAGTAACGATTTAAAGTCGTTTGCCTTATTTGAGTCAGCAGCACTCTCAAAGTTATAGAAACAAATCAAGTTTGTAAAGAGTAAGAGGAGAAAAGTAAAAAATGGAGGCACATAGTGACTGTAGGCAGGGAGGGGCAAAGTAGTGTAGTTGGAAAGGATGGAGTCGCTACACTAGTAGCTGGAGGATTGCCCTGAATCCAGCTTTATTCTGCTGGAATGCGTGGAAGCACAAACACCAAAACCAGCACTCTGAGCCAGTGAAGTGCTCTTGTGTGCTTGTGGGCCATCCTTTTTCGCAGGCCAACTGAGGTGTGTCTGGGACCTAAAGGATACTGGATTGTGGAAGTGATCCTGTTAAAAAACACTTTCTTTTTCCAGGTCAGTTTTCATTTGGATCAATGTGACTTATGCAGTCACCTGCTACCCCCTCCTTGGGTTGGCAGAAGCTGTATGGCAGTCTTGGGGTGGCAGAACTGTTACTTGCAGTGACAGCTTAGTTTGGAACATTATGTTCATTGGATTTGACTTTATTAAATCAACTTAAAGATTCATTAAAATGCATCCTAAGATTGGGCTGAAGCAGTCCCACCCTCGCCAGTGCATTTTTACAGCCATGTAGTGAGCTGATTCAAAAAGCAGATCTATCTGAAACGAACCTGACCAGGAAAAGGTTTTTTTCGGTAGTGTCGCTGAGCGGTTGCATGCAGGCTGGAGTAATGGAGGAACAGGTCTGACAGATTTGGGTTGACTTACACTGCCACAAAACTGCACCCTAAGAAATTCTACAAATGTTCCCTGCCCCCCGCAATTTGGTGAGGCATTATCTGTATACAAAATGAGGTGTATCGCTTGTTTCAGAAAGCTGCAAATGTAAGTACAGTGAATGATGTCCTACCCTTCCACATCTGAAAAAGAAACTAAGATACAGAGGAGAATGTTCTCTGGTTAGAAAGACTCTAAATCAGTGCTGCATTTCTACACAAATGTGTGGATTGTGCTGGTGCCAGTAATTTTGAACTAACGTGAATGTTGTGGAATCCACGATGAATTTTCTAATGTTTTAGCTGACTGGGTGCTGTAATAGATCATACTATTCATCCTAATATGTGGTTGCTTTCAAAATAACATTGCATTTGATTTTATATAGGAATTCAGAATTGATGTGGTAATATTTAGTGACAGTACTTACATATACTTCTCCTGTGTCTAGGAATGTTTGGTTTCCTCTTTTTTCCCCTTATTGTCTTTCCCATTTGTACAAAAGAAAGGGTTTGAGGTTTCAGTGTTTTTCAGGCCTCCCTAAGCCCAGTGGCTCACAGTTCTGTACCAGTATTATGATTATGAGATGTGGTCTTTGATGTTTAGACTGGTCTTTTCCTGTTCTGCAGTCCAAACTACTGAGTCTTGTGCTGTGACTTGAAGTAGAGTAGGCGGTACAGGCCAGTGCTTGCAAACAGATTTCTCTTCATACCAGCTCTCATTTTTATTTTTTTACCCCCTCCTAAGGCCTGCTGTAGCTGATTGTTCTTTAAAGGAAGACTTGTGCTAGCTTACAGGATGTAGATCTGTCTGTAGGGGAATGTGTGTGTGCATATGCACACATCTACTAAAACGAACCTTATTTCCACATAATCACACATTCAGGAAAAAATGGTACTACCCAGTAGATAGGCACCAGAAATAGCTTTCTCCCCCCAAGCATGAACTGGTAAAATGCAAGTACTAGAATCTTTTTTTGTGTCATTCCAAAGCCAGCATTATTAACACTCCGCAGGACTCATAGGGACAGACCACGAGTTTACTATTGCACACAAAGCTCTTCCAGAATTATTCATAGAAAGTGAAAACCTTTCTTCTTTAAGTATTACTTATTTAACCCGTATTTCTTATACTTCAGGGCCTGAGAGTTGTGCAGAATATATTGTTAAGGAGTCCTTGACAGGCCGAAAATTCAGCTGCTGTTGCAAAACGTTTGAACGTAATTTTGTTTGTTCTTTGAAGAGAGAGTGTTTATAAGGAGCTTGCACTTCTGTGGTGGTGTATGCATTAAAATTCTATAGTTGCCAAACTTCAACCAACTGAATTGAATTGAACTTTGCCTGTTTTTCTAGTAGAAATTTGTTTGTATATGGAAACTACTATAAAGATAGCTGCATGGGAATGTTGCCAGAAACTGTTGGATGAAGTTGTATGGATAATTTTGATTATACAAACCCTCACTTTGAAGTAATTTGATTTCATCTCATGTTATTGAGTGGGTTTATGGCTTCTTGTTTTTAGTTGTTTCATTTTGTATTATTATTAAAGTAAACCTTTATTTGTAATTTTCAATTCAGAAGGCTTCAAAATAATGCTTAAGAAATGAATCTGTGGATATGCTTTGGATATATTCACCAGTCAGTAGCCTATTGGGATTCCTGAGGTTCAGTCTTTCTGTTTGTAAATAAGTTCTGGAGATCTTAAGTGAATCTTGATTCAAAAATCCCTAATTCCCTTTCAGGTTTTTGATGGTATATGGAAAAAACTGTGAGTAACTGATACCATTCATGACCAATGTATCAAATGGTCAGAGGCTTGACCAACACAAAGAAACTTGGGTACATTGATTCTAGATAATAATCCTGTTGTAAAGGGAAGCCAGATGGAGGCTAGTATCAATTTTAGTATAAACTGACTTTGCACTGTCTTAATTCAGACCAGAATGCATGCAAAACTGTCATATTGAAAATGAAGGGGGAAGATGTTCTGGTTTTCCTGGGCTTCTCTGAGGTTGCTGTCTAGGAGGTACTGCTTTCTCACTGAAGAGGAGTGATAAGCATACAGGATAGGAAATGCTTAAGTTGAGAAGGACATATTCAGTGATGGAGAACTACTACTTTTCTACCGCTTGGCCTCTCAACAGCTGACTCTCACAAGAATCAGCTCTCTTCTGAAGTCCTTTTGACATCTGAAGGCAGCTCCTAATCATAGAATCATTATGGTTGGAAG
>NW_009602964.1:10051-11360 GCF_000690535.1 Cariama cristata | reverse complement strand
GCGTGCTGCGCCGCCGGGGTGGCGGTGCTCGCCCTGGCAGCCGCTGCAGGCCGCTGGGCTCGGGAGCCTCTCTCGCTGTGACCACCACAAAGCCCGGGCGATGCATGCTTGCGCCTAGTCCCTGCCCGCCCCTGTGAGCCGCTGCTCGCCTGCTTGCTTCCCGGGGCAGAGCCTGAACAACGACTGTGCCCTTATGCGGGAAATGGAGCCGTGGGGTTTCCCCCTCTGCTCATTGCCGTTCTTTATTTACAGCACTAAACCCTAGGTGAAGATCTATCTGGGCAGTGAGTAAAATCAAACACCAGCAGCTAAGTTTAGCCTTGCCATTAAAGCATGTGCAGCAGTTGCCCACAGTTTGAACCCACGTTGCTTAACCCCATTCTTTCATTACTTGGTTTCAGCGTTACTTACGGTGTCTCAGTTCATGCGTAATTCCACGCAAAACCTCCAAAGAGCTTCAAAACAAAAAATGAAAAAACCTACAGGAAGGCAAGTGAGCATCTCTTCTTTAGCCCAAATAATGTCAGAACTCTACTACCACTGTAAGATCAGATGAAGCAATAGCAGTATCTGCTCACTTATTTGGGGAGAGGGGCTCTCAGCTGCTTAATTCTGCAGTTTTTAACTAGGTTTCATGAACCAGGTAAAATAAACAGTGAGTTAGATGTTGAGCAGGAACACCATACCAGAGTGCTTTGGGAAACTTTAATAATAGAAATTTATCTAACTTGCAGAGTTAGGCAAGAGCTGACTAGCACTTTCTAGTATCTACATTTTGGATTTCAGTGCCTTAGGTTGTCATCGCACAGCTGAGCTCATCCACAGACGAGAGCTGGCTGCTGATCTGGCACTGAGTGCAGGGCCGTGTAGCTCAGCCGTGCTGTCTGGGGGCCGCAGGCGGTGTGCAGGCATAGTACGCCTCAGCAGCTGGACGCACCGCGGCTGACCATAGCGAGCTGGTCTCTGAGCAAAACCATAGGCATAGATATGCTCCAAACTCCCAGCTGTACTCTCATTAAATTCCTCTGCTAGTCTGCAAGGGCTGTTGAAGTTTTTCATATCTTTCCGCAGGAGGATCCAGTTCAAAAGCAGGCATTTACATATTAATTACTTGCTATATGATACTAATGTTAATTGCTACAGATAATCCTTGTATTTTTCTTGAGTAGATGCTTGTGGGGAAGGAAGAATTAAAGAATTAATGCTGGGAAAAAACCTTGGAATGTAATGCATAGTCTATATTTCTAGATGTTTATTTCTCATCACCTGCATCCTTCTATAAAAGCTAAGAATTATTAAGAGAATTAAG
>NW_009602964.1:9553-10021 GCF_000690535.1 Cariama cristata | reverse complement strand
GTCTAGAGTGTTGAGCGGTAATGAAAGAGAGCCATTCAGATCTCTCATTGGAGTTTCTGTGGGGAATTCTATTGGATGAACATCTGAGAAGAATGCTTTGGAGATTTGTTTTCCTTTTATCTGGCTCCTGGGAAAGAGCAGAATATTTTACGTCCTGTGGTGATACGCTGGCACGTAAATTATTACTGCAGTCTCTCTCTGCTGACGTATTCGCCACTCCTATAAAGTGCTAACTGCACAGACGAAGCTGATTATATTTGTCACAAAATCTTACCAGTTTGCAACAAGAGAGTCTTACTGGTATGCAGACTAAGTATTACTAGAGTAGCTAAAAAGCTAGGTGTTTCACTACACTACACAGGATCTTTTAAAGACAAAGATACATTATATGAGAAATGGAGCTGCTATAATTTCTTTTCTAAAAAATGCAGCTACCTTGTTTCAAATATATATAAACATTAGGCAAAG
>NW_009602964.1:0-9535 GCF_000690535.1 Cariama cristata | reverse complement strand
TTGTGGCGGCAGACACTATAATGTGGGTGATGACGATAGTTGGTTAGGGCAACTCTGGAGCTGCAGTTTCTGTACTACACACAAGAGGGCTTTGCCAGCAAATTCCTGAGATCCACCTCTTTTTTAAAGACTTCAGGATGCACCTCATTTACATAGCCTATCTTCCTCACAGCCACGTGAGCTAGGAATTTGCTTAAAGAAAGCAAAAGAAGAGTATCCCTTGGGCACATCCCACCAGGAATTAGGGGACCTAAAAGAAACGACTGCTTCCCACATGATTTTTGTCCAATCCTTTCATGGCCCAAAGGGTATTGCTAGGACAATTCCTTACAGAGGGCCTTCTAAAATGCCACCGCTGCTGCAGGACGCTCAGAGAAGAAGAAAACTATATAGAAAACCCTGAAAAATATGTATCACATGGAAAATCTAATTCCTTAGGAACTGATAGAGAACACAGCTGATTCTAAGCAGACAGGAATAACCAGATGAACTAATACACCACCACATATTTGATCTTGTACTCTGCAGTAGTATATCCCTGATAGCTCATGATATCTTTCCGCTACGTGTTATACTGGCTCTTTGCCTGTCTTCTTTTCTTTCATTATATGTCTACCAGACAGAAGCACATTCTCTGCTTTCATTAAGTCAGTAAAAAAATAAAACAAAAACCAAACTGAAGGTTGTCAGGAAGAAAAAAAAATGTATCAGCCCTCATCATTTCAATCCTACTGTACTGGGGCTGTTGAAAGGAGGTACTCTGAACAGATTTTCACTTCATCTTGTTTACTGGTATGCTGATATGCAAAGTAATTAAGACAAGTTCCTTGAGCCATCAAGCAGCACAGAGAAATGTCAGGCAACACAGCAAATAAAAGGACTGTTGGTCTAGATGATAAATCAGTGAAGAATTTTGCTCTGCTCTCCAAGCAGGTATGGCACCTCAGGGTTGGTCACCAGGTTGAAAATTCCTAAATAACTGCTTGAAGTTGAAAAGTGCATGAGAGGAATAACTGAAAAATAATTTAAAAGGACAACTGCAGCTGTCAGCTTTTTTGTCTTCATATTTCCTAAATATCCATTTCTCCTGAGGGGAGGCTAAGAATCATACTGCCTCACCAGCAAGAAAACTGAATTATGAAGCACTAACATTAGCAGCACAGAACTAAAATCCACAGTGATTTCTTTTTTGTTAACTATTTTTGTCGTTGCTTATCAGATACATTCACACTTTTTGACTATAGCATTTTTTCTCCATGGGCTTATTCAGAACAATAATTTGCATGCCTTTGACATCACCCCATCATGACTTCTCATGTCCAACACAAGCTGATTTGCACAGAAATTTTTCTGAGAGAGGCATGTATGTGATATCTCAAGTGATTCTTAGAAAATTGTCAACCCTGTGACTATGATTGCAAACACCAAAATTATCTCTTTCTAGTCAGGTGAAAAGGAAGAAACTGAAGGTAAATTAAAAGCTCTCCTTCACTCTCAAGCACATCAAATCCACAAAATACAAAAGCCACTGATTTGTCAGCAGCAATCAGGGATCATCAATTGTCTTTTAAATCATTATCTCTACACTAGATTACAGTGGAGGACTTCAGAAAAGTATTTTATATTTATATGCTCCATGCCAAATTCTCTCTTAAAATTTTAGCAAAGACTTTAACATTGATCAATGCTCCAGAAAGTAGAAGTTCCATCCGTCCATTCTGCTCAGGACTACTTTTCATTACTTTTTCAAGCATGTCAACCTAACAAGGCAGTGAATCAGCCTCAGGCATTTCTGAGCCTTAGACTTGTAGTGTATGAAAAAGAGGAAGGTAAAGACTTTATTTTACCTCGCATACCAGACAGCTTTACAGAGGTTTAAGTGCTTGTTTTAAATGATGAATTGGGCCAATTTCATCCATTGACTGAGTCCCAAGAAGTCTAGGCTAGAGATAAACTGGGCCTATTCAAGACAGAGTGATAATTAGATAATAAAGCAGTTTATTACAGGCTGTTCACATCATCATCAGGGGTCATTTAATCTCAATTTAGATTCTCATTAGACCTGCTCCTCTCTGCCATCCTGTACTTCTCACCTCCCTCTCATTGTGTCTCTTCTGTATTTGCATGGACCTACCATGGCAGACATTCTCTTTTGAGCTAGCTGGGCTATCCAAAAGATGCTACTATTCCTGTTGCTTAACACAAACTGCTATCTTGCCTACTGGTATTAAGACTGTAAGAGTGTCCCGTAATCCCCTTGAAGCAAAGTCGTATAGATGAGGTCACCTTTATCATCTGCTTCAAGTGGGCAGTATTACACTTACTCTGTAACAAATCATAACTGTGCAATGGAAATGAGACACTTTTATTAAACTAGACACTTTAGCATCACCATTGACCTTGAGAGCATGAAAAGCTTTTGTATCACATCTACCTCATTCATTTCTTCCCTGATCTGTTTCAGAGCAGGCTGTTAATATAACCTTTGTTTACAGTTTGGGGATTCAGATCAGGCTACTGTCTAATACTCCTACAATTCTCATTCATATACTGAGCACTTGGGGCCACCTTATCTTAAAAAATTGCCTGGATAATTAATGTCTGGGTAACGCCCAAGAGGGAAGGTTTCAGAGTTGCTACAGGTCTGTTTTTCCCCACTACATATGCACCACTAGGTCCTGTGGAAGAAGCAGTAGCCTTTCAGAGGCAATAGCCTTTCAGAGACCAAGTGGACATGCTCAGCTGGGAACCACGCCGGCTGGACATACGGCAAGGGCAAGACACACCTGGGGAACTTCCTGCCTGGGTGTGGATGGAGAACAGAGCCTGACTGGGTCTCAGAGCTGGTGGGGAGACACACTGAGCGACCTAGGAAAGGCTGTGCAAAGTGGTGCAATGCAGGAGGCCACTTCAAGAGTGCACGGCAAGGCAAAACGAGAAGGCCCACTCTGAAAGTCTCAGTGGGCAAGATGGAAAAATAAAAGTCCCATATTTTAGCATGATTTCTTTATTTTAAAAGTTGCTTTGCTCCATTTTTTTATCTTGATAAGTCTTAGGGGCCAAAGTTAATGCATCCTGCAAGTCAGGGTGCTGAGACACTAAGGCGGAATTTCTCTCAAGCTCTTTTTTTTCCACATACTTCTCCAGCAGTCAAAAATATTTCTGTTCTGGGTGGTTTGGTTCCTCCCTGTTTTTCCTGCACTGCCTTTGTGTTACGCCCTCTTTTCCCTAGTCTTCCTGAACAGTATTTGTCCCTGTCAGGCCTGTCACTTTCAGTGTTAGAGCTTATCAGCATCTGTTCTACCTGCTCAATACACTCTTATTAGCTATACATCTTCTGCTTGACAAGCTACATAAATACTTGCTTGACTAAGATTAACTAACACAAACTTACCTTTTTACTTTGGGTTTCCTACAGCAATTTCCAGTAAATCAAATTATGCTTCTCAGTTTTATGCAGTTCTTTGTATGTAGTCATGTCAGAATTCATACCAGTGCTCCGTAAATCAATTTCTAGAGTGCACAGCTTTCAAGAGAAGAGAAATGAGACCGGCTGTTACCTTTTACTTTCAATACTCATTTTTTTTTTGTCTGTCATCTTTCTTGTGTATCTGAGGGATGTGAGGCTAAGGCAACTTTTTTGAGTATGTTCAAATACAATATTTGAGCAGGGATGCCCGATGGTGAAATAGAGTGCCATTGTGACTGGGGATTGCCATATGGATGACTAGGAGGCCTTATTACTAAGTAAGAAAAGTGACACATATGAACGGCATTGATCTTTGGGTGTTTTACAGTGATGGAGGTCAAGCCCAGAAGAAAATATTAGGAAATCTTGTATTCAATACAACAACAACAAGATCATTTTCAGATGTCATTAGGTAGAATTAGAAGTAGACTGCCTAAACCAGGAGCTTTTCTTTCACATACTTGAGCTAACACTTTGTACCTTGAGAGCACTGGGTTAACTGTCTTGCATATTTTATAGCTATCGGCTCCCTATTCTAAGAAAAGCTGGATTAAAAAAAAATATTTTTTTTTTGGCTCTAGACAAGAACTTTCAAAAGGATGAGATGTGACTAATCTCTTTATCGAGTGTTTTGTACTGCCTTTCAAGCAGAAAAGTATTTGGAAAATCTTAACTACAAAGCTTATCTGAACCATCCTTTTGAGATCCTTTTTCAGTCTAGTTTTTGTTCATGGTATCACCAAGCATAAGCATGGATAATCAAAGCTTTCCCACACTTTATATTCTCACGTAGTGAAAATAGGAAAACTTGGGAACTTGGGACTTAGAGTTCATGCCAGACCAACAGAGAAAGCCTAGGTATCATGTGGTGAAATACAGAAACATACAAATACATTAAGAAAGAATGCCAAGAGAGCTTATTCAGCATGTTTTGAACCTTCCTTATATGCTTTGCTTATAGCTTGTATGAAAGCTAAACTCTCTAAAGACAGCAAAATACTAAGTTTTGGTACACATAGTCAAAGCAACTTCCTGAGACCCTATGGGGCACACTGTAAGTCAGTAATGTTCTTAGCTGATCCAGTATGGAGTTTACAGGACTTCCTAGCATATCTTTCCTTTATTGCACCAAAACAGAATCCTATGTTGTATGCAGCAGCAGTAACTTATTACATACCACAGTTTTGCCAGATAACCCTAGAGCCCAGAATGGCTTTGCCAGAACTTTGCCTATATCCAATGTATATGCTGTAGTAACATCAATAGGATTTTTTCTTTGGGAAACCACTGTGATGTAAACTAACATGGTGTAATACTAAAGAAGAAAGTTTTGAGCTGCATTCTGAGGGCACATTTGATCAGTGACTGCAGATGGCCTACAGTAGTCTTTGTGGTTGTTTTTGTGACTCCAGGAGGAAGGTTTGATATGACTGAGTAGGAAATTTGGTTTCTGACAGTATGATATTAGATTTTGCCTGAAGATTAGTATTTTTCAATAGAACTGCAACTTCTTTTAGTGGCATGACCATGAGTAGAGGATTACAGGAGCTATAGCCCCAGCAGATACATACAAGACGAACTTAAATTCTAGTTTGTTAAATATTTCAGTTGAATACTTGCACAAAGAATTCGCCAGTGCTCCTATACTCCTATCAAATGCTAGCACTTGCTGACGGTTACACAGCTTGCAGAAAATCATCAGGTACTGGGGCCTGTTTCTAATGGGACAAGCAGCTACTGCACAAAGCATTTAACTTTCCAGCACTTTCCCTCTCTGTAAATGGTTAAGCATTGGAATCTGACCTTTGTAAAGAAAAGCACATACTCGATTTGTGCCATTCAAAAATACTGCTTTCAATACTCCACAAATAGTCATCTCCTTTTCTGTATCAGAAAGCCAGATAATTATATTTCTTCATTTTCCACAGCGTATTCTAGCAATCTTTATCCAAAAGCAATGACTTTGTTAGAACGAGCCTTCTTAGGTGTCCTTGGCAGTGTACTTCCTGAGTGACCTTGGAGAAAAGCCACTCCCACATCCCAGTGGAACTAAACCTGAGACTAAAACATTTACACTTAACATAATGAAAAAGATTATAGACCATCCAAAGGAAAACTGAACATTAACCATGGATTCTTTACTATCCATTCAAGCATCATGGTAGAGATATTATTATCCTATGGAAATGGATGGTGCTCTGTCTATGTAGACAGAAGATGCTTCCCTGGTAAATGGTAAGAGAAATGATAGATGCTACTACAGAATTTTTTGTTGCTGTAATCTGATACAATAAAATTGGTAGAATTTGTTGCAGTAAGATCATGGAATATAATGTAGCCAGCTGACTCAAAAGGAGATACCCCTCCTACTATAACCTCAACAACTAGTTCTCCATCAAAACTATTTACGACGAGACTTGAAAAAAAAAAGTTGGCTGTGATAATCTGTGCTGGGTACTTCAGGCATGTCCCTCCTGTAATTCTCCTTTTAATTCAATATGACATGTCTACACTCCATGGGTTTCTTTTGCAGATCAGGTAATACTCAGTCAGAGTCAGGACATTGTGATCTATGTCCTGTATTCTCGTGTCAGAGATAAATTGTGGCTGGTCAGTCCTCCTTTAAATTCACTGCAGGTTGTGGCTGTGCAAAAAATAGATGTCCACAACTGCCTGATTAAAAGATTCAATCTGAGAAATAATGGTCAAACCTCAGATCAACCAGCCAAAAGCTAGTAATTTCAAAGGGCAGCAAATCTACAAATTGTAATATTGTACATTGCCTTTCAGCATTTCTCTTTTGAACCATGGAGGAAGTAATTGTGGTCATCTTCTAACAGTTTAAAAGAATAATAAATTTCAGAATACAATTGGCTTTACTGGCATGCTGAATGGTAAACCTGTTTTCTATTTAATACTTCTGTCAATGAAAAAAAAGAGCAGGAGAAAAAAAGTGATATTTTCTGAGAAAAGACTGTGAATGACATCAAGTGTGTTGAGAATACTTGTTTCTGTGGCAGCGATTAATTACAGTCACTGGTGCACATTTATGCTGACTGGCTTTTACTTTCCTGCAGTTGTATAGGTAAACATGGTGGGAATCCCGCCCTTCCTCAGTTTACATATAATTTGCTTTTAGTAACTCAATCACCTCTTTCACAAATACAAACAAAGCAGGGGAAATGAAATAATATAAATGTTGGGGAAAATTGAGGAACTAAGCTTGTAAGAAGAGTCTTTCTTAAAAAGAAAGGTTTTGATGAATGTCTTAAAAAGTATACATGCTTGCTGAACTTACGTGGATAGTTTATGTAGTTTGAAAAGACAAACATGGGACCTATGAGAGGAATTGCTCTTTTAAATCCAGACGAAAGTTAAGTCCAGAGAGAAGATGCCATTTTGCTGACAGCAAGTGTGTTTGTAATAGGATGAATTACATGCTCTTTCCTACTCTGAGCGCTGATATTCAGTAAACTATTTAGAATGACTGACCACAAAGTGCCAAATCACTTTCTCTGGATTTCCCTCACTCCTTTCCAGTATTAATTAGTATAGTACTTCCACAGCAACTTTACCTCAAGGATCTCATTTGAACTTAGCTCTCAGTCATTAAACATAACTGGGCTGGGGCCTCTGTTGCACCACTACAGTACAGGTTCAGAACAACTCAGAATGATCTCTACTATAAATACATTTTACCCAGTAAGAGTCCTGGGAAGACATGCTGGTGATTTCCAGAGCACAATGCCCTCTGAATCCTTCAGCACCCATGTAATCTTGCAAGCAGAAAGGATAGGGTAAATGTTACTTACACAAGCTCTGCTGTGCTCAAGCTGGAAGACTGCTAATTTTGCTGCATCACACTCTGTGGATTAATAATTGACTGCAACTTTGGGAGCATTTTCTGAATGATATTCTGAGCAGCAGATTAATGTTAGGAGATCTAACCGACTCCTAGTCTGTCTATGCAAAGTGAATTACTGCTTCTCCACAAACATAAGTCTGGATTAAAATTTTGAATCTTTTATGCTGAAAATCTTAGTTTAACTTTCAGAGTCTTGTGTTGTTTTTAGAGACCTCAGTAAACTGGAAATTAAACCTCCAGAGAAGCTAATCTGTACTGGTGTTTTGATGAACTCTACTTTTTTAGTTTTCTGACTTTGTAGGAATTAATTTTTCCTCAGCATGAGAATGAATGCCTAAATAGATTATGCTGATGTGGAAATTAAACCTCCATGTAGAGTTGATTTATTCTTTACATAAATTTTTCTGTCATCACGGTCTGGTCACAAAAGGATCAGGGGTTAGCAGGCTCTAACTTATGTTTACTGTAAAGTTAGTCTAGATAGATTCTACAAGGACCTCCACATATCTTGATGGCTACAAAAAATTATTGAATAATGTTTCTAAAAATAAGCGTGTGTCCAGAACTTTGTAGACCCCAAGATTGAGACAAGAACTCCCCAGGACACAGATCATCACTGGTAAGAATTTCATACCATACCTGTTTAACAGCTTGGACTCAACTGGGTTAAATGTTCCTGCAGTTTTATACCCTTTGCTTTCCCTTGATTTTAATGGGGAGATGACAATGGCTGATCATTGCAGTGGCATGATGGATTGGATGTGTGAATGCCTCTGGTTTAGATTTATGAGGAGAGAGCTGATAAAACATCTGCTCAATACATGGTGTTTGTGGGGCTAAGCAAAACTTTCAAGTAACTCTGCAAATATAGTTGGAAAAAACAGACAAGCTTGGGGTCACAGTTAAGACTCATGTGCCCCAAATCTCGTTCATTTTTTCTTACTGCATCAGTTAGTCTAACAAAACATTGCTTCATAAACCTCATATGGCCTCTGTCACCCAACCATCATGATTACAATGAGGTAACAGCTGCTTAGTTTGTAGAACTACGCAGGCACCTTCAAATACAACTTGGAGATGTAAGAAAGAGATGGCAAAAGCTCGGAATAACGCTACAGCTCCTTAACAATGTATTCCTGAATGGAAAGACTATTAAGATCCCAGCAACATACACCTTTCAGTACTTTTGCAGAGCAAAATGTGGTCTGTAGTGCTGATGACTACTGTGTTTAAACACACAGTCTCTCTCAAGGAGTATTTTCCTTTTAACTGATCCTACTGCTGAAATCCTACTGGTACATGATAGCTTGTTGCCATGGTTGGGTAATGATGTCACATATTCTGCCCTGTGTCCACGCCAGAAAATAAATGAGAATGATGTTTTTAATGACTAGGAGTTACTGAGCGATTCCCTGGAAGGCCTGAAGTGAATTAAGAAGTAAGAAAACAAGATGCCCTATTCACCCTACCTGCACCGTATCTTTATGCCAGTGAAGTGGTGCAGTAAAACTCCATTGTAAATGCTCTGCAGATTTAAAAACAAAGTTGTGTTACTGCGATTTACCTTGTTATTCAACAGATTTCAGTGGGCTGAAGATTGGCAGGAGGCTAGGTAGAGTGTGGCTTAGGGGCTCACACATGAACACATATGCCCTTGGAAACTACATAACTGTTTGTCCTTCCGAAGTTTTTGGAAGAGGGTATACCGCTTGTGTCCTTCCTTCCATCGGTGATACTTTCGGCAGGAAAATGATCCCTAGCAGGGTACAGACATCACTGCATCAGGCAGCAATTGCCACGCTGCTGCGTTCTCTCGCACCATTTTTCAAATTAGGTTAGATCTATCCTTTTGAGGTAGGCATCTGGAAGGCAAAGAACAAGAGGAAATCTCTTGTAAATACAGATGACGACAGAAAGTCTGTAAGAACACCAGCACTGTTACTGCTCCCCAGACCTTGGCTTCTGCTCCCTCCTCTCCCCAAGGACAGTGGCGTTTGGAATAAGGAAGCTTTTGTCCTTCTGAGGTGAGACCATCGGAGAGTTTCAAAGCTGCCTAAGCTACCAGGATACCCCCCTCCCCGTGTTTTCTAACAGGTATCCCTTTCTAGGAAGGCAGCCTTATCGTCGTGGGCTGCCCTGTCCATCCCTCAGCGCGCGGGGCGCAGGGCCCCCCTCCTCACACACGCTCACCCACCGACCTT
>NW_009602963.1:0-6803 GCF_000690535.1 Cariama cristata | reverse complement strand
GGTCTCGCTGCTTTTGATGCAGCGCAGGAGACAGTTGGGTTTCTGGGCTGCAAGTGCACATTGTTGGGTCATGTTGAGCTTCTTGTCAGCTAGCACCCCAAGTCCTTCTCCTCAAGGCTGCTCTCAATCCATTCTCTGCCCAGCCTGTATTTGTGCTTGGGATTGCCCTGACCCAGGTGCAGGACCTTGCACTTGGCCTTGTTGAATTTCATGAGGTTCGCACAGGCCCACCTCTCAAGCCTGTCAAGGTCCCTCTGGATGGCATCCCTTCCCTCCAGTGTGTCGACCACAACACACAGCTTAGTGTTGTTGGCAGATTTGCTGAGGGTGCACTCAATCCAACTGTCCATGTCACCAACAAAGATGTTAAACAGCACCAGTCCCAGTACCAACCCCTGAGGAATGCCATTCATCACCGGTCTCCACTTGGACATCTAGCCATTGACTGCAACTCTTTGAGTGCGACCATCCAGCCAATTCCTTATCTACTGAGTGGTCCATCTGTCAGATCCATGTCTTTCCAATTTAGAGACAAGGATGTTGTGCAGGACCATGTCAAATGCTTTGCACAAGTCCAGGTAGATATGCACATAACAGATGGTGCCTGAGGCATATTTTCCCACATTTGGTGAATTCTCATTTTGTTTATGTTACTATATGGTTTAGTTTTATTATATTAACTGTTGAGAACAGTGTCTCCTTATTGTCAGAATCAATACCTTATTTATAAGTATGTAGATTTTAATAATGCAATAACAGTAATGATTTTTTTCTAAGTGTATGGTAAAAATAGTGTGTCACTTTTGCTGTGGTTGAAAATACTTTAAAATTGGTGGACTGGTCATACTGATTTTGAAATAATCTATTTTTGCTGTTGTTCCAGATGATTTAAATTCATGGAAAATGGTCTCAGAATCTGGCTAGACAATGCTTTTGCTTGTTTGAGAGTCTGTGCACTATTTTTAAGAGTCTTGCTCTATGCTCTCAGCTGAGATTGTGATGAGGTCATTTTCCTTGGAGATTTGTTGTTAAGGTTCCAGATCAATACAGGACTTATGTTTGCATGTATTCAAGTACACAAGTAGTCCTTCTGAAATCAGTGAATAAAGTTCTGACTTCATTGATGTCAATGCCAAAACTCCCACTCACGTCAGTGAGGCCAGAACTAATCACGTTACTCAATGGAATAGTTTTGGGGCAGGGAAAGGGAGGGTTGTGGTTTTTACCCGTGAATGAAGGGTAATCAATATTTTAAGATTTAATAACAGATACAGTGCAGATATCCATGCAGAACTGTCAGAAATAATTATTTCAGTTTTGTAAAAATCTTGCAGTTTAGTGATGCCAGTTCTTTATTTTGCCTGACTTTTACATTCTATATTAATTTTAACCATATTACTATGATGATATGAAATATAATCTAAAGTGGTTTAGATAGCTTTTAGATACAATTGATGTAAAGCTTCTTACTACATCAAACTAAACCCATTCAGTCATATAAAAATAAATTGTTTTGTCATTGCCAAGATGCTTTTTTTTAGATTCCTGAATCTCTTTACTTCAAGACATTTGTTTAATGAGAAATCCTGAAGTAGTGATATTCATTCTGATTTAGAGCATAATCAAACTCTGAAGGGTCAGGATTTCCTGCAGAACAGAAATTTCAGTTTTGACCATCTCTCAATGCAGTTAGTACTTAATTCACTGTGATGTTTACCAATGAAAAGCTGGGTACTAAAGTGCTGTGCAAATTTGGAGCTCAGCAGGCTAATGTTATTCCTGATCAAAACGACATGAACATATCATACTGCTGGTCAAATGCATTGTCTGTGGTGCATTGATTTTTCAGAAGATAATGACTATTGTTATAGTTGCTCTTACTCAGACACTTCTCCCCATTTCTAGTTGACAGGATTTTTTAAATAGAACCCAAACTTTTGTAGAAAATAGCATGTTTCTTTTACCTTCCTCTGCACTCGGAAAACAACTTCATGACCTACAGTCAGAAATAAGTCATAGTCACAAATAAGCCATAGTTTTACTATTAAAAGCTTTTGCAATAGATTGATGTGCAATATAGCCTCTTTTACTGACCCTTTTATTTGTTTCTACTTATTTCTTAATTTCTTGGTGGTCTTAGTGTCTTGGCAGAGAGCAAAATGCTAACAAGAACTCTCTATCCACTTAACCGGTAACTTTATCTACAGAACCAGTGTTGGTTTTATTTTACTGTAATGGTGATTGGCTGGAATTGACTTTGCCTTTACACTGTTTTACACAAATATAGTTCCCTCAGTTTAAGTGAAATGCATCCCAATTTATACATGGGGCTGCAAAATAGGACTTTTGGACATTTCGTCACATATCGAAAGTGCTGAACTCTTGGGTAACACAAATGCCTGGCTGGTGGTAATATCCTCGAAAGGTTTCTGCTTGTTTCCTAAAATATCTGCGTTATCAGAAGTTTTGTTCACACAGAGTAATGGAGTCCTTTGTTCAAACAGGGCTGACTATAGTGTAGTAACTATCCCCAGCTGTTTGATGGGAACCTTTCACATATGAACTGAGTGACAATTAGCCACATAAACCTTCCTCCACTGTTATAATGGATCTTGATAATCTGCTAAGCCCAGGAAGACAAGGGAGGTCAAGGAGAGGCAGGATGTAAAAAATAATATTAACACATCATAAGCGGAAGCAAACATAGTGAGAGTTTTGCATTTAAATGACATTTTATATACCCACAGGAAACATCATCGAGTGGTTAAAGTGTAGAATTGGGAGCTGAGTGATGCCACTTCTATTCTTGGCCATGCTGCTGCAGGTTTTGTTCCAAATAGAGAGGAGCAGAGGTCAAAAATATACCTGTATAAAAGAGCATTCCGTTTTTAATAATAGCATGAGATAAGGCCATGTCCCAGAGCATTAAAGAGAATCAGAACTTTGATTGTAGATAAGATTTTATGAAAACCAGCTCAGAATTTCAAAAAAGGGACAGATCAGAGTTAAATGAAAATGGGTATGAGAGGAAAGTCATATTCAGTCTGAAATCCTGTGAAGTGGTATGTAAGTATAGTCTGGGGTCAGCAAATGTAGAAAGCACCAAGGGTAGTAATGGCACAATAATTAGTTAAGGGGTCATAAAACGTGTCCATCTCACACACCCATGAAATTTCAATAGCTGTCTAGCATAGGATATTAAAAGTCTCCTTTTGTATGAGTGTAAAATTACTTATATAGAGAGATTTGTGCAAAATTTAGGGTAGAATTCGTGATCTCCACAGGGTTTGTGCCTGCAATTGAATGGGAATGGATTCAGACAAGTTCATGCCCAACTGTGCTCAGCTGCACAGGTAATGTACACATGTGAAACTTTCATATGAAAAAAATGGGACTTCAACTGAGACAGCTTGGAAAGTTTGATCCCAGGTATGCAGAGCTTTGTCCTCATTTTTTTTCTTCTAGCACATCTTCATGCCCTCACCAGGTTCTCCACATATCTGTAATATCCAGGATCTTACTGAGCAGTTTAGCTATTAATTTACAAAGCCCAAATTAATGTACCCTAGATTTCTGTTCTGTTCACACCCTGCTGCTCTGTGTTCTAGATTTGGAAGTGATGCTTGGACATGCTGAAACTGTGAAGATATAGATTTCCAAGATAAGAAAATATGTAGGTCTTTGCAATCACATATGTGCAGAACCACTTGTCTCTGAATATCAGGTGTAGTCTAAGTGTCTAATGTTAAGATGTTCCTGATGTGCCTTAAGTCTTGCTCCTCTGCATGGCCATAATGTCTCCAGCCTTGACACTGCTGGGCAGTTCAGCATCTGCCTTGCACCTCAGACCTGTCAGGATTTCAAACTTAGAAATGGACAGCTCACCTGCAGGATCCAATGTGCTAGATATTCTTTGAGCATGGTGTAGACACCCTCAGTCTGGTCTAGTGGCATTCATCCAGTAGTTGGGAGATCCCACTTCAAATCCCACCTCTGCTTGAGTAGATACGAATTTGCATTTTCTGCCTCACAGAGGAAGCAGCTTAAACACCAGGCGATAGAGTTATCTTTGAGAAAGGGTGATGGGACATAGAGTCAAGGTTGTCCTTCCCTCAGTTGAAGCTCTTCAGATTTCTAGGAAGTGATTAAATGTTCATTGGATTGGGAGGATAGGGGGAAAATTAATGAACTGTACCAAGGGATAGAGGAGAAGGGGGCCAAACACCTTCAGACATTTGAAGGATTTGAAGCTTGGATTTGAGATCCCAAGTGAGAGCTCCAGGGAGGCTGGAGAGGATCTTGTCTGTATTTTGTGAGAAAGGGACGGCTTAAATGTACATCTTCAGGAGGAGGTTCATAACTATGAATTGCAGGAGAAGAGAAGCACCAGCTGAAGCTCAGGATAGCAGCTATGTTGGGGAGGAGGGGGAAAAGAGAGGGGTACTTCCAGCTTCAGCAGTGCCACTTGGCCAGCCTCAGCAGGTTGGCCTTCCATATGTCCCATGCTGGGGCACTAACTGTCCCCATGCACTATCTAATAGCACATCAGTATCTAAGTCAAGATATGGATTGTAAAGTGTCAAAGCATCAAGGAATATTTCTCTTTCTGAGGATCTGATCCATCATAGTTTATACATCAAGAATCCCAATGATATCTGTAAACCTCTTTGTAAAGCTCTTTAAAATTTTGAAATGAAAAATGAAAAGGCAGTAGTTTTTCTATTCAGAATGGATTAAAAATCTAAGAGAGGCAAGGTTTTAGAGGAGACATTGTCTTTTATTAGATCATCTACTGTACTTGGAAGAAGCAGGCCAGCTTTCAGGCATGAATCTCTTCATTGTAATCTATCTTGATCACTGCTCATTACCACAAGGTGTTGCAAAGTCAACCTCCTAGTTTGTCTCTATCTTTATAGTTCTTTCTCATTTTATTGCAGGAAGTTATTTTTTCCTTTCTATTGCTGATTTTGTGATTATTCTAGTTAGTCATCTTGCCTGAAGTGTAATTTTCAGAAGCTGGACTGCATTACCTTTTACAGCTCCAGGGACTTCTTTGCAGCAGCAGAATACCCATCTGCTGTGTTCCATCTGGTTTCCACTTCTGCCTCTGCCACCTGAATGCAGACAGCCAGAGAAGCGGGCCCAGCATTTTGCATTTTAGCATGCACATGTGCAGGAAGTATATCTAATGAGTAAATATTTAAGAGTTAATTAATAAATTTTTAAAAATAGACCTCTAAAAAGAACAACTGGTGCTTAATTTATTGAAGCTAAGTTACTCAAATGCACTTGGGTTCATGATTATAAAAGTTAGTTCCTTGAGGGTTAAAAAGAAGAGAGAAGCTGGAGACAGAGGGGAAAAATAATGACATTATTTTTTCTGTATTTCCAAAATGACTGTCAGCTTTCTGTGGAAAGTCAATCTGCAGTGTCAGTCTTTGTGTCCATTCACCTGCCCTTCTTTGACTTCAAAGATTCTAGTCCAGCATCCACTAGCTTCTGCAAATGCTCTGCAGAGGTAACAACCTGTTTGTTTTGTGTTTTCTCTTTAAAATCTTCATTAAGCTTTCCAAATTTATACATGCATATGCATTAATGAGAAAGCAGAAGCTGGGTGAAAAAATGAAGTAGGTTTTCAATGAAGTTTGGCTGTAGCATTTGCCCCCAGTAAACTGCAGACTCTGTTGTGCTTCATTTAAAGATGTCCCCAGGACGCAGTTCAGTTTTACATCCATCCAAATTCAAGGGGTTCTGAGAGAAGCTTTAGTCTGAAGCTGAGTCCTTAGGCTGGGGTTCAGCTACTGAAGCACTAATGTACCTGTGTATTTTTTCCTTATAAACAGTTTTCCTAAAATTTTGGTTGATTTTTGTTATTTTCAGCTTTAAAGATGAGCAAGCAAGTCTTCTCCCAATCCCTAAGTGTTCATGAATATACTGGTTGTATCCTAATGAGGCTAAACTGTGACAAACTGACACCTCTACCGTACACTATGAGTTCAGTGAATTATTTATAGAGCAAAGCATTATTCATAGATACGAAGAAAAGCAATGACACCCTGGCCTTTTGTTTTCCCCTTTTCTTCCTGGTCTTTCTAAAAAACATAAAAAATATAAGGAGGACTTCAGGAAACTTTATGGGAGGGGTCAAAATTAAGAATTGTGACGATACAACCTGAAAATTGCCAGTGGGAGTAACAGGGCATAAAAAGTTGATTACTTGCAAGGCGTTGGGAGCTTGGGAAGAAAGTATCATAAAAATATCACATAATGGCTCCATTATAAGACTATAGATGCTTTGCAGGGCAACATTAATGAGCTCCTCTAAAACTTTGGGGAAGGTTAAAACAGTCTAAACTAACTTGCTACCTTGGTCTAATTTAGGCATACATTAATGTCTCTACAGTCACTTGATGCTGAGCAGTGGAAGGGAACCTGCTATAATCCACTAAATATGCTATTGTGTTGTGTTAACAAAACTATCAGAATTAATAAAACACTTTAAATATATCACAAAATGAGTTAAAATTGCAAAATAAATTATAATAAAGCAAAATAATAGCAAATGCAAAATAATAGCAAATGCAAATAAGTAAGTAATAAAGTGAAATATTACATTTAAGAGTAAAAGATACTGAAACATTAACATTATACATTGGTTTGCTTTTTAGAAATTACTAAAATGATGATTTAGGATTTGATGCAAAATTTATTGCCCAAGAATTGTTCCTGGGGCAAGGCACCACTGTTTGTTCTAACACAGTAAATTAATTACAAAGAATCATAGAATCGTAGAATCATAGAAT
>NW_009602962.1:0-5626 GCF_000690535.1 Cariama cristata | reverse complement strand
TCTGCAGGTGCGACCCTTTTACGACCTTTACTTGCAAAAGAGGGCCGGCAGTGGCCTTGGTACTCATGGGGATAAGTATAAACATGGGCCATTCTGCATACCAATCCTACTGATACTGCAGTAGCAACTGTAAACATTGAGCGTTATCAGGCCTGAAGCGCAGACAGTGTCTGAAAACATGCAGCTGTACTTTCAGAAAGTGCAGTTACTTAGAAGAAACTTAACTGAAAGAAAAACTCCTGAAAGGAGAAAATAGCCCTGTTTAGCCAAACCAGGACACATTGCTGAGCTAATTGCACATAGTTGCTAAAAGCCTATCCTGTTCTTCAGTGGACATTCCACAGAGGACGGGTACTCTGAAAGACACCAATGGGTTCTCTGGAAGATCAAGAGTATTTTTCTTTTCAGCTCTTCTACTGCACCACACTACCACAGAGTCTTTACTGCTACCCTAATCCTGGTATATTCTGTATGTTCTCTTGCTTGTCTCTGATGACATCATTATGAAGAAGAAGAAAAAGGATATTCTGTGACAATTTTCATCCCTATTAGTTGAGACAGAATTATCTGGTATACCTCTGGTATCTAGTGCTTTGGTTACCAGCTTGACTGACAATGATTGGCAGATGGAGTGGAGGCAAAATAACTGTCAACTATTCTTCACCATCATTTGTGGTTGGCCACTGAAGGAAAATGGTTGGAGACAATTCAAGAGCAAGGAGGGTGTTTCCCGGGCTTGCGAGGTGCTGCTATTTGGGTAGCAATTACCTGCCTACTGTCCTGTAGTATGTCTGCTAATGCCTATTGTGGTAATAGACTTCTCCAGAAGAATGAGAGGCCTCACGGTAACAAGCAGGCATATCTACTTCCTTTGGTTCTTTCCCACCATACGAGCTTGTGCAGCACCTCCAAGCTGCCTTCTTCAGTAGATGCTTTGTTGAGTCATTTAATCTAGCCCCTCCATCACCTTCCTTATTTTTTCCTACGATTTCACTCAGATTTCATGTCTTTTGTGCAAGGTGTTTATGCAACTTCACATGGACAGGAAGAAGTAATCTGGGAAACTGCTGCATGTGTTTGTGGCATTGGGCAAGACTGAGATTTTAGATTGTGTCTTCCTGCAAACTATGCAAGGAAGTCACTTGGTGCAGCAAACAGTGAGCGTCAGTAGGTATAAGCAGGGTTTTCAGCCTTCCTGAGAGAATCTGCAGGGAAGCTACTTAGAGCTCACGCTCTGTGTTGCCAAGAATTGTGACTTAACTGGTCCAACCAACGTGCCTGAAAGGGCAACTCTGTATTTCTTGTTTAGTGAGTTGTTTGTTGCTAGAGAATAGCTGACTCTCACACCTCAGGACATGTGAATTAAATCTGGAAAAGACAGATTGTTACTTACCTTAGTCTTGCATCCTCCCATAACTTGTGCCTTCCATTGTCAGTCCTCCAAAGCATGTGGCTGTGGGGTTCTGTGCCTAGGCAGGAGCAGCTGCCCATCCCATCTGTCCCTGCCCAGCTCTGAGTGCTGTTACTGAGCATCCGGTAGCTCTTTTGGTGCTGTCTGTGGATACTAATGTTGTGTACTTGACGTTTGTGCGCCATCAGGAATCATCCACACGGAGAAAACATACTGATGAGCTGCCTTTACTGTATGGTCATTAATGCATCTCTTTCTTCCTCCTTACTTGAGAACTCATTTACATTTAAGTTTCTATCCTTTCTTGCTGTAGAGTAGCATTCATTGCATTGGCTTCCTATCTCCTTGAAAAATAAGCATTTGAAAAATTAATATTTGGAAAATATGACCTTGTACCCATTCTACTTGCAGTGAAAAATGGGTTCATATTGCACATTTGTATCATCTTAAACATTGGTGTTATGAATTTTCCCTATTCGTCACATTAGATATATACTGTTTGTCTATTCCTGTACTGCGTAGAAATACTATCTTTTTCCTACTCATCTTTTTCTAAACAGAATTGTTCTTCCAATGACTTCTGCCACTCCTGCATCATGAATTCCCTTTTAAATTACATGATGCCTCACTTGCATCTCTTTTTGGTGTTTTGATTCCCGCTGCTGTTTGTTATACCAGATCAGGTTTAGTTAGAATTTATCAAGAAGGTTTAAGAACATATAGAGCAAGTGAATTGATAGTTTTGCTAGCGGACAATATCTTTGAGATAATTACTTATTTGTGTTTATACTGCAAACAATATTAACTTTATGCCCTGATAATTTGATACTGTGTAATTCCTCTTTTGTTGTTATATGAGATCCAAACATGCAGTCTGTTAATGAGTTCAGGAGTGGTTCTTTTGAGATTGGTAATTTGTCAAGATAACTTGCACATATGAATTACGATAAAATCCTTTTTTTTTTTTGTGACTGTACAAATAAAGAAGTTGGACATAAGAGTTTCTGTGAAACAGTGTGCTACCTCAACAGCATTTCTTGTAGCAGTGAGTTCTCTTGTAATGGTACCCATTTTTATATGCAAAGTTTCTTTTAATTGGCCTTTTATTGGTTTTTATGATTGATTTCATGGTTTTTGTCCCTGATTTCACAAGTACTCTAGCACATGCTGAATTCTTACATTTTAGACTTAGCCTGGGTTAGGTATTCTGTTAGGTAGTGTGGGCTCTGAAGACAAGGATGGCAGTTCAGGTACCTTCTGAAACTTCATAAATAAGTTTTACAAACTTAATTAGATTGATGGTTTCTCCAACAATGCAGTTGCCTGGTAATACTGCATAATAAAAGTCTGACAAATAGTTTTGGGTGTATAGGCTTAAATGTTCCATGTATCCTTAAGTTTTGTTAGACCATGAGTAGGATGTGAGTATCATTTATCTCACTGAAACATAGCCAAAATATTAAGATGTTGTGCAAGTTTGTTTATAAACTGTTCCCACTGTGAAGTAATTCTTCAATTTAACATCGATTCCTTGCATATCTTAGTGTTCTTTTGCCTGCATTAACAATGTTCTCCTTTCACCTGCAGAAAGCCACTACTCCTGTGACAAATGGAATTGTTCAAGATGAGTTTTTTGTGAGTTTGAAGATGAGCACCTACCTAGTAGCCTTTGTTGTTGCAGACTTGAAAAACATCAGCAGGGAAACTAATGGGAGTCTGGTATGTTTATTCCACTTTTAAGTTCTCCCTCACGGCTCCCAAGCCAGCTAGCCAAGCAAAACAAAACCAAAACTCCCCAAACCAACAAGCAAATTCTGTCTCTTTTAAATTTATTTATTTTCTTGGTTTATTATACTCATCATAGGTAGGAGACAAAAGCCATATGCTATAGGTTGGACTGACTTCAGAGCTTATACAAGATTGAGAAGACTTTTACAGCAAGGCACTCAGCATCAGGTCTTGTTAACAGTGGAAATTTATAAAATCTAAAATTCCTAAGAGCTTTCAGAGCTAGAAGCTTTAAAATTTTACTTTTAATGCTTCATCTGTGGGGGAGTAATATCATGCAAACCAAGAGTCGTTCAGGTGATATACAGAAACATTACAGTTCCTGAGGAAGCCTACATGCTATTTCAAGCAGTGCTGCAGACATGTTCTATACCTGCAGAGCTAACCTACCTGAAAAAACCCATGCCCTGCAGTAAAGCAAATTTAGACTAACTTTAACTCTGCGTTTAGTCAATTGAACTCAAAGATATAATTGTCAGGTTTTTGTTTTTCCAAAGATTCAAAAAATAAAACAATTGGTCCCGTTTGATCTTTGTCCTTTGTGGGGATATGGCCTGCAGGGTCAGTGAGCAGTTCCTGCAATGTGTGCAATTAAAGTAACTAAAGAAAGAACATGGTAATATTAGGAGATGCTCCTTAATCTTACATTAGGAGGTGCAGGAGTTTCATGACTCCCTAGCAGGAACTGCCCCTTTGTGGTGAAATGTCAGAAGTGCATGTGCCTACCTAGAAAGAGACGGTGGGAATAGTGCTAGTAGCAATGCAGAAGGAGAAGCAGCCCTCTCTTTAATCCAATATACACAAGTAAAGATACTGGTCAACAGACTTTGATTCTGACTTGGGCAAGTATTTCTAATTATAGCTGAACAGGACAGACTGTTTGTTCTAACCTGAAAAGTTAGACCACTACTTTCTCTTTTTTTTTTTTCCCTTTATGGCTACTATTCAGGTCTGTATTTGAGCTGTATTCTGGTAAAACCATATAGCCAGTTCTTTACCAGGCAGAAAACTGATCAGTCTACTAAACGTTTCATGTTTGCAGAGAGCCGGAAACAACTATCCATGTGATGTGCTTGCTTTTGTTCATAATAGTGAGACTAACTTGCATGAATTGTCAGTACTTCAGAAGTTTTTTATGGCAGAGGCACGTATTAGAGGAGGAAAAAGACTGAGTGATGTATTCTAACTAAGGAAAGTGGTTCTTAAAAGTGCTTTGCTTAATTCTGACCACCAAGCAAGATTTGACTAAGCTAAGGAAGTCCAGCAGACCTGTAGAAGGCACCACACACAAGGTATCTAGCAATATATAACAGTACTTGCCAGCTTAAAGGGAGAAAGCATAAGAAAGATCATACCAAGTAAGGCCAGAGTCTAGCTAGTGGGTTTATTCTGTTGCCAACAGTGTCTGGTAGGCCAAGGGAGACAATAAGAAGGAAGCATATAATCACATTTTCCATTAAATACTTTCTCAAAATGCTTCCAACAGTTTGTAGCTGGGAGACTCAAAGAATTTGAGCTAACCACTTCATGCAGAATAAGTTTATTGTCATGAATGTTATAAGATAGCTTAGAGTTGAAGTAAAGTTGCTTTGTGTTCGTAATATAGTGAGATTTTTCTCAGCTCCAGAAGATGCTGGGGGGCTTTTATGTTTTGGTTTTAAGCTTAAAATTTGCAGCTAATAATACTTTTGGGCTTCCAGGAACACTGAATTAGATCCTTACTGGTATGTGCTTGGTTCAGACACAAAAATTAAAAGGTCACTGTTTCCATCTACTTGAAATGTCATTATTTACTGATTTGTAGCATAGTAAGAGGGACCTTTTCTTTTTAATATAACAGGAAAATTAATCTCAACACGTTTTGTGTTGTGTCCTAAACCTGGATCAACCTGTAACCTAATCAAATTTATTTTCTTGATAGAGCCACTTCAACTTCAATAGAGGGAGACTGTAACCTCTCAATTTTTATGACTGCTTATTATATCATGTGTAATGAGTAATGGATGAACTTTGTGCCAATTATTATTTCTTGAGAGAATTTCTTGCACATGATACTAGTGTTATCATAGCGATAGCCTAAACATATACATTAATCGAGGTGTGCAGGGAGGGTCACTGAATAACTCAGGAAGGAGAGAAAAAGGAAATGCATCAATTTCTGTTCATGTAGACTCTTCTCGGACATCTTCCTTAAAGGTGTCAGCCTTGAATTGTTCTTACATAGGCATTGGTCAATTGGATTGTCTGTGTTTTGACTAGCCAGACCAGTTACCCTCGAGGCAGCCAATCCTCTGAGCTGGATGACAGGAGTGGGGAACAAAAAAATCCCCCCATTATCCAGGACGAAGTAGTTTGTGACCTGCTGCTCCACCTAGTCACGAACAAGTCTGTGGGGCCAGATGGAATTCACTCGAGGATACTGAAGGA
>NW_009602961.1:0-3231 GCF_000690535.1 Cariama cristata | reverse complement strand
GGGTGCACTCGATCCCCTCATCCAGATCGCTGATAAAGATATCAAACAGAACTGGGCCTAATACTGAGCCCTGAGGAACGCCACTTGTGACCCCCCACCAACTGGATTTAACTCCATTCCCCACCACTCTTTGGGCCCGGCCACCCAGCCAGTTTTTTACCCAGCAAAGAGTACGCCCATCCAAGCCGTAAGCAGCCAGTTTCTCCAGGAGAATGCTGTGGGAGATCTGTCTATTTGTACATTATTTTGAGCTCCATTTATCAAGAACTTAAAATTGCCCGGGGTATATTTTTGGTTCTCCATGAGGTTTAACACCAAAATAAACATTAAGTATTTAAGCATTTAACTGCGTATCTCTTTTTAGCTACACTTATGCCTATTCTGTCTGCTGTGCTTACAGGTAGAAATTAGATTTTATTTTTATCCCTTCTCATACTGAAGAGCCAGTGAATATTCAGAGCAGTGTAGTGTACTTTGTTCTGGCTTTGAAGCTGTTGACGGTGTCCTCAGCAGAGGTTTTGGCTGTTTGATCGCACGCGCTTCTTGCAATCAGGCCCATTAAAAAGTTGCTGGGGCAGAATTCAGAGCGTGGCCCTGAGTTACAGTTCTGAATCCTGTATTCAGACAACCTCCGTTTCGTATTGGTGTGGAGCCAAGCTGTGTGCCTCTTACCCTGATTGGGGGCCTGTAGAGTGCTTGTGTAATAGAAATATTAAATAACAGTGTGATTAATGACTTTGTGAAGGTCCTGCTTCGAGTTCAGGAATATTGGAAAGTGGCCTTTTTTTTTTAACTGTTCAGCATACATACACTTCCCTCAACTCATGTTGGCTCCTTAGTCTGTCAGTAGTCTTGGTTTTAAGAAAAAGAACCTCTGTATGATTTTTTTTTTAATTGAACTGATTTGTAATTAAAATGTTAATCTTTTTGTGAAATATGTCAGTATCAAAAATAGTAATTAATATTCTTTGTCAATGCAGTAGGTTACATATGGATTATTCATTTACCTACCAGACGTGTTTATACATAGCTCAGATTTTTTATTTGTTGATTTTTTCTTTGCTTCTTAAATTAACTATTCCCAAAGAATCTTTTAAAATTGAATATGATTTTTCATTTGCTATATTGATGCAGTAAAGAAATTATAAAGAGAAGGTAGTAGAGGTAGATGATGTTAGCTGGAGATCACTCATTTTGTTAGTCTTCAGAACAGGAAAATGAAAGCTCCTGGGACTTTGGGCTTTTTTCCTGGAAATGTACTATTGATGGTTGCTGTTAGCAGAGAGACCTCTCTGAGGTATCCATAAAGACCAGGTCTGCAAACAAGTTATTTTTTTATGATGGTCTCTTGATGAAGCACTGAATTGACTTGGGATTTAGAAGTCTTGGAATTTTTAAAACAGTTACTTCAGTCTGTCATGTAGACGGGTCACAACCGTTTCAGAAACCTAAACAGATCAGCCCATTTGAAAATATCTAAACCTTGGTAATGAGTCTAGAAATAAATAGTGCAAGCTATAAAACCATTCATAAACATTCATGGATCAGTTGTTTCCCAAATTACATTTAATTTGACTGACAAAAAAAATCAGAATTTATTTTTTAATTATTTGGATTTTTTAATTGTAAATTTATAGTGACTGTTCCTCTTGGTAGTTCAGTTGTTATTGGTCTCACACTTAAAATAACTGTTTTGAAGACATAAGAAGGAGAAGAGTCAGGGAGCAGTGTTAGATGTTAAAGGTGCATCTAGTGCTGCTAAACTACAACTTAACAGGAAAGATTGTGGCGTTAAAATTAGTTGAGGATGATTAGAAATCACGCAGCATGTTCTGACAGCTCATTGAAGCTGGAAACACGGAAAGTGTGAGGTTATTCAGCTGGCGCAAAGTACTCAGAGGTGTAACTTCACTGCCTAGCTGCAACAGTACGGCTGAGAGTCAGTTTGAAAAGTTGGCAGGTCCATAAAATAAATGGGTATCTTTGCAGGTATGGGTCTAATGTAATTATAGTAAACAAATGACCAGGATTTGGGGAGATGTAGTGCTACGTACCCTTTTTTTTTCCCACCAGCTGTACCTGCACGCTTCTGCTTATCAGAAGTCTCCACTGCTTCAGCAGCATTGACTTAACTGGGAAATGTTACTGCAGAAACTGCTAAGATACCAGCAATTGTGCGAGCAAGTTGCGATACTGCAAGTTGCCTCTTTACAACGTAGGTGTGTTTATATTATGATACATAATACTGGTTTAGGTTTTATGGAGTAAGAGAGTCTTCAGCACCAATGCTGCCAGTGGTTTTACTCAAGTGAGTAATTCCCTTTGCTTTAATGAGGGTATCACATGTAACTAGGCAGATATTTTTAATACAGACCAAGTTATAGTATGCTAAGAGAGTATTTTCAATGAGTGTTTGGAGCGCCCTCACTTTTACACTGTATTAAAAGTGTAATTATTCAAATACTGTTGAAATTAAGCTAATACCTATGTTTGAGATACGAAGCTGCAAAAGTAATGTGTAATTGTTTGAAATGGTCTGGTTTGGGCTCCGGCTGTCTGCACGTCAGGTAGACAAGGCCTGTTTGGGGGGAAGCTCAATAACAGTTTAATTGTATGTACTTTAGCTGATAAGTCCAATTCAGGAAATGATAAATTGCCTGACTCCTAATTTGTTTGCGAATAAAAAGTGATAGACTATTTTATAATGAGTTGATCTGTGTGCCCAGCCTGGTTTTTTAACCTTGAATGAATAACAGACATTTAGTGTTAATTTAGCTATACTGGGTCAAGTAGCCTATGAACAGAGTTGACAACCATATACTTTAACTAATCTCTCATTATTTGTAGTTACTTTGTCAGTTGCCATTTACCTGTGTTAGAACCAGTCTCTCCTTGCATCATGCCCCTTCCATCATTTCTTGGAAAGTGACAGTTGTATCAAAATTAACTTTTTTAAGGCAAACTAAGGGCAGGTGTTTTCACGAAGAGTTTCTAAACTGCCGCAGAAATTCAATGTAGCCCCTGTGGCTTGTTCCTAGCAGAATTTTAGAGCTGTGTTGCTGTCGCCTTACCCCACACACCAGCGCAGCGGTGCCTGAGGGAGAGCCAGGCGCTCCATCAGCTTTGGCCACGCTCAGGTACCCGAGCAGTCCCCTCGGCCCGCTGCAGCCCAGGGCGGACAGGCGGGACGCTCCCCTCCACACACAGCTCCTCCGGGCAGGGTCCGGTGTG